>NC_083437.1:44175454-44352954 GCF_020745735.1 Hemiscyllium ocellatum | reverse complement strand
CTGTCGCGCGCTCGCTCTATCTGTCGCGCGCTCGCTCTATCTGTCGCGCGCTCGCTCTATCTGTCGCGCGCTCGCTCTTTCTCGCTTTTTTTTGTCGTGTTTTCGCTCTCTCGTTTTCGCGCTCTCTCTGGCTTTTTTTGTCGGGCTCTCTCGCTTTTTCTGTGCTTTTTTTCGCTCTCTCGCTTTTTCTCTCTGTCTCGATTTTTCTCGCTCGCTCACTTTTTCTCTGTCTTGCGCTCTCTCGCTTTTTCTCTCTAGGTCCCTTTTTCTTTCGCATGCCTTTTCTCTCTCTCGCTCGCTTTGTCTGCCTGTCTCGCTCGCTTTGTCTGCCTGTCTCGCTCGCTTTGTCTGCCTGTCTCGCTTTTTCTCTCACTTGCTTTTTTTTTCTGGCATGCATTTTTCTTGCATGCTTTCTCTCGCTCGCTTCTTCTCTCTCTCTCGCGCTTTTTCTCTTGCTCTCGCTTTTTCTCTCGCTCTTGCTTTTTCTCTCGCTCGCTTTCTTTTCTGGCATGCATTTTTCTCGCATGCTTTCTCTCGCTCTCGCTTTTTCTCTCGCTCACTTTTCCTCTCGCTCGCTTTTTCTGTCGGTCTCACTCGCTTTTTTGGTCTCGCTCGCTTTTTTTGCGTTCTCTTTCTGTCGATCTCTCGCTTTTTCTCTCTCAATTTTTCTCGCTCGCTCACTTTTTCTCTGCCTTGCGCTTTTTCTCTCTCATTCTCTCGCCTTTTCTCTCTCGCTCGCCTTTTCTCTCTCGCTCGCTTTTTTTCCTGGCATGCATTTTTCTTGCATGCTTTCTCTCGCTCGCTTTTTCTGTCGGTCTCGCTCGCTTTTTTTGTGTTCTTTTTCTGTCGCTCTCTTGCTTTCTCTCTCTCGATTTTTCTCGCTCGCTCACTTTTTCTCTGTCTAGCGCTTTTTCTCTGTCTCATTCTCTCGCGCTCTCTCACTCACGCTTTTTCTCTCGTGCGCTTTTTTTCTGGCATGCATTTTTCTTGCATGCTTTCTCTCGCTTTTTCTCTTGCTCGCTTTTTCTTTTTCTGTCGCGCTCTTGCTTTTTCTCGCTCGCTTTTTCTGTCTGTCTCGCTCGCTTTTTCTGTCTGTCGCGCTCGCTGTCGCTCTCTCGCTTTTTCTCTCTCTCTCGCCCTTTTTCTCTCGCACACTTTTTTCTGGCATGCATTTTTCTTGCATGCTTTCTCTCGCTAGCACATTTTCTCTCGCTCACTTTTCCCCTCGCTCGCTTTTTCTGTCGGTCTTGCTCGCTTTTTCTCTCGCCCGCTCGCTTTTTCTGTCTGTCTTGCTTTTTATCTCGCCTTTTCTCTCGCTCGCTTTTTCAGTCTCGCTCACTTTTACTGTCGTGCTCTCTTTTGCTGTCGCTCTCTCGCTTTTTCTCTCTATCTCGCTTTTTCTGTCGGTCTCTTGCTTTTTCCTCTCGCTCGCCTTTTCTCTCTCTCGCTTTTTCTCTCGCCCGCTCGCTTCTCCTGTTGGTCTCGCTCGCTTTTTCTGTCAGTCTTTCTCGCTTTTTCTGTCTCGCTCGCTTTTTTTGCGTTCTTTTTCTGTCGCTCTCTCGCTTTTTCTCACTTGCTTTTTCTCTCACTTGTTCTCTCTCTCGCTTGCTCGCTTTTTCTCTCGCTCACTTTTTTTGCGTTCTTTTTCTGTCGCTCTCTCGCTTTTTCTCACTTGCTTTTTCTCTCACTTGTTCTCTCTCTCGCTTGCTCGCTTTTTCTCTCTCGCTCGCTTTTTCTTGCTCGCTTTTTCTCTCTCCCGCTCCCTCGCTTTTTCTCCCGCTCGCTTTTTCTCCCGCTCGCTTTTTCTCCCGCTCGCTTTTTCTCCCGCTCGCTTTTTCTCCCGCTCGCTTTTACTCCCGCTCGCTTTTTCTCTCCTCTTTCTCTTTTTCTCTCGCTTGCTTTTTCTCTCTCGCTGTTTCTTTTTCTCTCTCTGTCGCTCTCTCTTTTACTGTCGCTCTCTTTTACTGTCGCTCTCTCTCTCTCTCTTTCTCACTCGCTCACTTTTTCTGTCTGTCTCGCTCGCTTGCTTTTTCAGTCTCGCTCGCTTTTTCTGTCGGTGTCTCATTTTTTTTCTCTCTCGCTTTTTTTCTTGTATGCTTTCACTCGCTCGCTTTTTCTGTCGGTCTTGCTCGCTTTTTTTGCATTCTTTTTCTGTCGCTCTCTTGCTTTTTCTCTCTATATTTCTCGCTCGCTCACTTTTTCTCGCTCGCGCTTTTTCTCTCGCTCGCTTTTTCTGTCTGTCTTGCTTGCTTTTTCTGTCGTGCTCTCTTGCTGTTGCTCTCTCGCTTTTTCTCTCTATCTCGCTTTTTCTGTCAGTCTCTCGCTTTTTCCTCTCGTTCGCTTTTTCTCTTGCCCACTCGCTTTTCCTCTCGCCCGCTCGCTTCTCCTGTTGGTCTCGCTCGCTTTTTTGGTCTCGCCTTTTCTGTTGGTCTTTCTCGCTTTTTCTGTCTAGTTCGCTTTTTTTGTGTTCTTTTTCTGTCGCTCTCTCACTTTTTCTCACTTGCTTTTTCTCTCACTTGTTCTCTCTCTCGCTCGCTCGCTTTCTCTCTCTCGCTCGCTTTCTCTCTCCTCTTTCTCTTTTTCTCTCGCTTGCTTTTTCTATCGCTGTTTCTTTTTCTCTCTCTGTCGCTCTCTCTTTTACTGTCACTCTCTTGCTTTTTCTCTGGTTCGCTTTTTCTCTTTCTCTGTCGCTGTTTCTTTTTCTCTTTTGGCGCTCGCTTTTACTGTTGTGCGTTGGGTTTTTACTCTCTCTTTTTCTCTCTCGCTCGCCTTTTCTCTCTCGCTCGCGTTTTCTATCTCTCTCTCACTTTTTCTCTCTCTCGCGCTTTTTCTCTCTCTTTTTTTTTCTGGCATGCATTTTACTTGCATGCTTTCTCTCGCGCTCGCTTTTTTCTCTCGCGCTCGCTTTTTCTCTCTCTCTCGCTTTTTTTCTGGCATGCATTTTTCTTGCATGCTTTCGCTCGCTTTTCCAATCTCTCGCTCGCTTTTCCTCTCGCTCGCTTTTTCTGTCAGTCTTGCTCGCTTTTTTTGCGTTCTTTTTCTGTCGCTCTCTCGATTTTTCTCGCTCGCTCACTTTTTCTCTGTCTTGCGCTTTTTCTCTGTCTCACGCTTTCTCTCTTGCTCGCCTTTTCTGTCTGTCTCTCGCTTTTTCTCTCTCTCATTTTTCTTTTTCATGCTTTTTCTCTCTCGCTTTTTTCTGGCATGCATTTTTCTTGCATGCTTTCGCTCGCTTTTCCTCTGTCTCGCTCGCTTTTCCACTCTCGCCCGCTTTTTTTGTCGGTCTCGCTCGCTTTTTTTGCGTTCTTTTTCTGTCGCTCTCGATTTTTTTTCTCGCTCGCTCACTTTTTCTCTGTCTTGCGCTTTTTCTTTGTCTCACACTCTCACGCTTTCTCTCTCGCTCGCCTTTTCTGTCTGTCCCGCTCGCCTTTTCTGTCTGTCCCGCTCGCCTTTTCTGCTCGCCTTTTTCTGGCATGCTTTCTCTCGCTCTCGCTTTTTCTGTGGGTCTCGCTCGCTTTTTCAGTCTGTCGCTTTTTTTTGTTCTTTTTCTGTCGCTCTCGCTTTTTCTCTCTCGATTTTTCTCTGTCTCGTGCTCTCTCGCTCGCCTTTTCTCTCTCGCTCGCCTTTTCTCTCTCTCTCACTCGCTCGCTTTTTCTCTCTCTCTCTCTCTCTCTCTCGCTCGCTGTTTCTTTCTCTCGCTTGCTTTTTCTCTCTCGCATTTTTCTGGCATGTATTTTTCTTGCATTTTTTCTCTCCCTCGCTTTTAGTCTCGCTCGCTTTTTCTCACTCGCTCGTTTTTTTCTGTCTGTCTCGCTCGCTTTTTGTCTCGCTCGCTCACGTTTTCTCTCGCTCGCTTTTTCTCTCTCGCTCTTGCTTTTTCTCGCTTTTTTCTGGCATGCATTTTTCTTGCATGCTTTCTCGTTCTCGCTTTTTCTGTGGGTCTCTCGCTTTTTCAGTCTGTCAGTTTTTTTGCGTTTTTCTGTCGCTCTCGCTTTTTCTCTTTTTTTTCTCGCTTGCTCACTTTTTCTCTGTCTTGCGCTTTTTCTTTGACTCACGCTTTCTCTCTCGCTCGCTTTTTCTGTCTGTCTCTTGCTTTTTCCCTCTCGCTTTTTTCTGGTATGCATTTTTATTGCATGCATTCTCTCGCTCTCGCTTTTTCTCACTCGCTCGCTTTTTCTGTCTGGCTGGCTCGCTTTTTCTGTCTGGCTGGCTCGCTTTTTCTGTCTGGCTGGCTCGCTTTTTCTGTCTGGCTGGCTCGCTTGTTTTTGTCAGTCTCGCCTTTTCTGTCTGTCTGGCTCGCTTTTTCTGTCTGGCTCGCTCGCTTTTTCTGTCTGGCTCGCTCGCTTGTTTTTGTCTGGCTTGCCTTTTCTGTCTGTCTGGCTCGCTTTTTTCTGTCTGGCTCGCTTGTTTTTGTCTGGCTCGCTTGTTTTTGTCTGGCTCGCTTGCTTTTTCTGCCTGTCTCGCTTTTTCTGCCGGTCTCGCTTTTTCTGCCTGGCTCGCTTTTTCTGTCTGTCTGGCTAGCTTGTTTTTGTCTGGCTTGCTTTTTTTGGCTGGCTCGCTTTTTCTGCCTGGCTCGCTCGCTTTTTCTGCCTGTCTGGCTCGCTTGTTTTTGTCTGGCTTGCTTTTTCTGTCTGGCTTGCTTTTTCTGTCTGGCTTGCTTTTTCTGTCTGGCTTGCTTTTTCTGTCTGGCTTGCTTTTTCTGTCTGGCTTGCTTTTTCTGTCTGGCTTGCTTTTTCTGTCTGGCTTGCTTTTTCTGTCTGGCTTGCTTTTTCTGTCTGGCTTGCTTTTTCTGTCTGTCTGGCTCGCTTGTTTTTGGCTCGCTCGCTTTTTCTGCCTGGCTCGCTCGCTTTTTCTGCCTGGCTCGCTCGCTTGTTTTTGTCTGGCTAGCTTGTTTTTGTCTGGCTTGCTTTTTTTGGCTCGCTCGCTTTTTCTGCCTGGCTCGCTCGCTTTTTCTGCCTGTCTGGCTCGCTTGTTTTTGTCTGGCTCGCTTGTTTTTGTCTGGCTTGCTTTTTCTGTCTGGCTTGCTTTTTCTGTCTGGCTTGCTTTTTCTGTCTGGCTTGCTTTTTCTGTCTGGCTTGCTTTTTCTGTCTGTCTGGCTCGCTTGTTTTTGGCTTGCTCGCTTTTTCTGCCTGGCTCGCTCGCTTTTTCTGCCTGGCTCGCTCGCTTTTTCTGCCTGTCTGGCTCGCTTGTTTTTGTCTGGCTTGCTTTTTTTGGCTGGCTTGCTTTTTTTGGCTGGCTTGCTTTTTTTGGCTGGCTCGCTTTTTCTGTCTGTCTGGCTCGCTTGTTTATGTCTGGCTTGCTTTTTGTCTGGCTCGCTCGCTTTTTCTGCCTGTCTCGCTTTTTTGGTCTGTCTGGCTCGCTTTTTTGGTCTGTCTGGCTCGCTTTTTTGGTCTGTCTGGCTCGCTTGTTTTTGTCTGGCTCGCTTTTTCTGCCTGGCTCGCTCGCTTTTTCTGCCTGGCTCGCTCGCTTTTTCTGCCTGTCTCACTCGCTTTTTGTCTCACTCGCTTTTTGTCAGTCTCGCCTTTTCTGTCTGTCTGGCTCGCTTTTTCTGTCTGTCTGGCTCGCTCGCTTTTTCTGCCTGTCTCACTCGCTTTTTGTCTCACTTGCTTTTTGTCAGTCTCGCCTTTTCTGTTTGTCTGGCTCGCTTTTTTTGCCTGTCTCGCTTTTTCTGCCTGTCTCGCTTGCTTTTTCTGTCTGTCTGGCTCGCTTTTTCTGTCTGGCTCGCTCGCTTTTTCTGCCTGTCTCGCTTTTTCTGCCTGTCTGGCTCGCTTGTTTTTGTCTGGCTCGCTTGTTTTTGTCTGGCTCGCTCGCTTTTTCTGCCTGTCTCACTTGCTTTTTGTCTCACTCGCTTTTTGTCAGTCTCGCTCGCTTTTTTTGTCTGGCTCGCTTTTTTTTGTCTGGCTCGCTTTTTTTTGTCTGGCTCGCTTTTTCTGTCTGGCTCGCTTGTTTTTGGCTGGCTCGCTTTTTCTGTCTGGCTCGCTCGCTTTTTCTGCCTGTCTCACTTGCTTTTTGTCTCACTCGCTTTTTGTCTGGCTCGCTTTTTCTGTCTGGCTCGCTTTTTCTGCCTGGCTCGCTCGCTTTTTCTGCCTGTCTCGCTCGCTTTTTCTGTCTGGCTCGCTCGCTTTTTCTGCCTGTCTCACTCGCTTTTTGTCTCACTCGCTTTTTCTGTCTGTCTGGCTCGCTTTTTTTGGTCTGGCTCGCTCGCTTTTTCTGCCTGGCTCGCTTGCTTTTTGTCTCACTTGCTTTTTGTCTCACTCGCTTTTTGTCAGTCTCGCTCGCTTTTTTTGTCTGGCTCGCTTTTTTTTTGTCTGGCTCGCTTTTTTTTGTCTGGCTCGCTTTTTTTTGTCTGGCTCGCTTTTTTTGTCTGGCTCGCTTTTTCTGCCTGTCTCGCTTGCTTTTTGTCTCACTCGCTTTTTGTCAGTCTCGCTCGCTTTTTTTGTCTGGCTCGCTTGCTTTTTGTCAGTCTCGCTCGCTTTTTGTCAGTCTCGCTCGCTTTTTTTTGTCTGGCTCGCTTTTTCTGCCTGTCTCGCTTGCTTTTTGTCTCGCTCGCTTTTTGTCAGTCTCGCTCGCTTTTTGTCAGTCTCGCTCGCTTTTTGTCAGTCTCGCTCGCTTTTTGTCAGTCTCGCTCGCTTTTTGTCAGTCTCGCTCGCTTTTTCTGCCTGTCTCGCTCGCTTTTTCTGCCTGTCTCGCTCGCTTTTTCTGCCTGTCTCGCTTGCTTTTTCTGGTCTGGCTCGCTCGCTTTTTCTGCCTGGCTCGCTCGCTTTTTGTCAGTCTCGCCTTTTCTGTCTGTCTGTCTCGCTTTTTTTTGTCTGTCTCGCTTTTTTTGTCTGTCTCGCTTTTATTTTTTGTCTCGCTTTTTTTGTCTGTCTCGCTTTTATTTTTTGTCTCGCTTTTTTTGTCTGTCTCGCTTTTTTTGTCTGTCTCGCTTTTTTTGTCTGTCTCGCTTTTTTTGTCTGTCTCGCTTTTTCTGCCTGTCTCGCTTTTTCTGTCTGTCTGTCTGGCTCGCTTTTTCTGTCTGTCTGGCTCGCTTTTTCTGCCTGTCTCACTTGCTTTTTGTCTCACTCGCTTTTTGTCAGTCTCGCCTTTTCTGTCTGTCTGGCTCGCTTTTTCTTGTCTGGCTCGCTAGCTTTTTCTTGTCTGGCTCGCTAGCTTTTTGTCTCACTCGTTTTCTGTCTGTCTCGCGTTTTCTGCCTGGCTCGCTCACTCTTTCTGCCTGGCTCGCTCACTCTTTCTGCCTGGCTCGCTCACTCTTTCTGCCTGGCTCGCTCACTCTTTCTGCCTGGCTCGCTCACTCTTTCTGTCTGGCTCGCTTTTTCTGTCTGTCTGTCTCGCTTTTTCTGTCTGGCTCGCTCACTTTTTCTGCCTGTCTCACTTGCTTTTTGTCTCACTCGCTTTTTGTCTCACTCGCTTTTTGTCTCACTCGCTTTTTGTCAGTCTCGCCTTTTCTGTCTGTCTGGCTCGCTGTTTGTCTGGCTCGCTTTTTTTTGTCTGGCTCGCTTTTTTTTGTCTGGCTCGCTAGCTTTTTCTGTCTGGCTCGCTAGCTTTTTCTGTCTGGCTCGCTTTTTCTGCCTGTCTGGCTCGCTTTTTCTGCCTGTCTGGCTCGCTTTTTCTGCCTGCCTGGCTCGCTTTTTCTGCCTGGCTCGCTTTTTCTGCCTGTCTCGCTGACTTTTTGTCTGTCTGGCTCGCTTTTTCTGTCTGTCTCACTTGCTTTTTGTCAATCTCGCCTTTTCTGTCTGTCTGTCTCGCTTTTTCTGCCTGTCTCGCTCGCTTTTTGTCTTGCTCGCTTTTTGTCTGTCTGGCTCGCTTTTTCCTTCTGGCGCGCTTTTTGTCTGTCTCGCTCGCTTTTTGTCTGTCTGGCTCGCTTTTTCTGTCTGGCTCGCTTTTTCCTTCTGGCTCGCTTTTTGTCTGTCTCGCTCGCTTTTTCTGCCTGTCTCGCTCGCTTTTTGTCTCGCTCGCTTTTTCTGTTTGGCTCACTTTTTCTGCCTGTCTTGCTGGCTTTTTCTGCCTGTCTCGCTCGCTTTTCTGCCTGTCTCGCTCGCTTTTTCTGCCTGTCTCGCTCGCTTTTTGTCTCGCTTTTTCTGTCTGTCTGTCTCGCTTTTTCTGTCTGGCTCGCTCGCTTTTTCTGCCTGTCTCACTTGCTTTTTGTCTCACTCGCTTTTTGTCAGTCTCGCCTTTTCTGTCTGTCTGGCTCGCTTTTTTTTGTCTGGCTCGCTTTTTCTGTCTGGCTCGCTCGCTTTTTCTGCCTGTGTCACTCGCTTTTTGTCTGGCTCGCTTTTTTTTGTCTGGCTCGCTTTTTCTGCCTGTCTCGCTCGCTTTTTCTGCCTGTCTCACTCGCTTTTTGTCTCGCTCGCTTTTTCTGTCTGTCTGGCTCGCTTTTTTTGTCTGGCTCGCTTACTTTTTGTCAGTCTCGCTCGCTTTTTGTCAGTCTCGCTCGCTTTTTTTTGTCTGGCTCGCTTTTTCTGCCTGTCTCGCTTGCTTTTTGTCTCGCTCGCTTTTTGTCAGTCTCGCTCGCTTTTTGTCAGTCTCGCTCGCTTTTTGTCAGTCTCGCTCGCTTTTTGTCAGTCTCGCTCGCTTTTTCTGCCTGTCTCGCTCGCTTTTTCTGCCTGTCTCGCTCGCTTTTTCTGCCTGTCTCGCTCGCTTTTTCTGCCTGTCTCGCTTGCTTTTTCTGGTCTGGCTCGCTCGCTTTTTCTGCCTGGCTCGCTCGCTTTTTGTCAGTCTCGCCTTTTCTGTCTGTCTGTCTCGCTTTTTTTTGTCTGTCTCGCTTTTTTTGTCTGTCTCGCTTTTATTTTTTGTCTCGCTTTTTTTGTCTGTCTCGCTTTTATTTTTTGTCTCGCTTTTTTTGTCTGTCTCGCTTTTTTTGTCTGTCTCGCTTTTTTTGTCTGTCTCGCTTTTTTTGTCTGTCTCGCTTTTTCTGCCTGTCTCGCTTTTTCTGTCTGTCTGTCTGGCTCGCTTTTTCTGTCTGTCTGGCTCGCTTTTTCTGCCTGTCTCACTTGCTTTTTGTCTCACTCGCTTTTTGTCAGTCTCGCCTTTTCTGTCTGTCTGGCTCGCTTTTTCTTGTCTGGCTCGCTAGCTTTTTGTCTCACTCGTTTTCTGTCTGTCTCGCGTTTTCTGCCTGGCTCGCTCACTCTTTCTGCCTGGCTCGCTCACTCTTTCTGCCTGGCTCGCTCACTCTTTCTGCCTGGCTCGCTCACTCTTTCTGTCTGGCTCGCTTTTTCTGTCTGTCTGTCTCGCTTTTTCTGTCTGGCTCGCTCACTTTTTCTGCCTGTCTCACTTGCTTTTTGTCTCACTTGCTTTTTGTCTCACTCGCTTTTTGTCTCACTCGCTTTTTGTCAGTCTCGCCTTTTCTGTCTGTCTGGCTCGCTGTTTGTCTGGCTCGCTTTTTTTTGTCTGGCTCGCTTTTTTTTGTCTGGCTCGCTAGCTTTTTCTGTCTGGCTCGCTAGCTTTTTCTGTCTGGCTCGCTTTTTCTGCCTGTCTGGCTCGCTTTTTCTGCCTGTCTGGCTCGCTTTTTCTGCCTGCCTGGCTCGCTTTTTCTGCCTGGCTCGCTTTTTCTGCCTGTCTCGCTGACTTTTTGTCTGTCTGGCTCGCTTTTTCTGTCTGTCTCACTTGCTTTTTGTCTCACTTGCTTTTTGTCAATCTCGCCTTTTCTGTCTGTCTGTCTCGCTTTTTCTGCCTGTCTCGCTCGCTTTTTGTCTTGCTCGCTTTTTGTCTGTCTGGCTCGCTTTTTCCTTCTGGCGCGCTTTTTGTCTGTCTCGCTCGCTTTTTGTCTGTCTGGCTCGCTTTTTCTGTCTGGCTCGCTTTTTCCTTCTGGCTCGCTTTTTGTCTGTCTCGCTCGCTTTTTCTGCCTGTCTCGCTCGCTTTTTGTCTCGCTCGCTTTTTCTGTTTGGCTCACTTTTTCTGCCTGTCTTGCTGGCTTTTTCTGCCTGTCTCGCTCGCTTTTCTGCCTGTCTCGCTCGCTTTTTCTGCCTGTCTCGCTCGCTTTTTGTCTCGCTTTTTCTGTCTGTCTGTCTCGCTTTTTCTGTCTGGCTCGCTCGCTTTTTCTGCCTGTCTCACTTGCTTTTTGTCTCACTCGCTTTTTGTCAGTCTCGCCTTTTCTGTCTGTCTGGCTCGCTTTTTTTTGTCTGGCTCGCTTTTTCTGTCTGGCTCGCTCGCTTTTTCTGCCTGTGTCACTCGCTTTTTGTCTGGCTCGCTTTTTTTTGTCTGGCTCGCTTTTTCTGCCTGTCTCGCTCGCTTTTTCTGCCTGTCTCACTCGCTTTTTGTCTCGCTCGCTTTTTCTGTCTGTCTGGCTCGCTTTTTTTGGTCTGGCTCGCTCGCTTTTTCTGCCTGTCTCACTCGCTTTTTGTCTCACTCGCTTTTTGTCTCACTCGCTTTTTGTCAGTCTCGCCTTTTCCGTCTGTCTGGCTCGCTTTTTTTGTCTGGCTCGCTTTTTCTGTCTGTCTGTCTCGCTCGCTTTTTCTGGTCTGTCTCGCTCGCTTTTTCTGGTCTGTCTCGCTCGCTTTTTCGGTCTGTCTCGCTCGCTTTTTCGGTCTGTCTCGCTCGCTTTTTCGGTCTGTCTCGCTCGCTTTTTGTCAGTCTCGCTCGCTTTTTGTCAGTCTCGCTCGCTTTTTGTCAGTCTCGCTCGCTTTTTGTCAGTCTCGCTCGCTTTTTGTCAGTCTCGCTCGCTTTTTTTTGTCTGGCTCGCTTTTTCTGCCTGTCTCGCTTGCTTTTTCTGCCTGTCTCGCTTGCTTTTTCTGGTCTGGCTCGCTCGCTTTTTCTGCCTGTCTCGCTTGCTTTTTCTGCCTGTCTCGCTTGCTTTTTCTGGTCTGGCTCGCTCGCTTTTTGTCAGTCTCGCCTTTTCTGTCTGTCTCGCTTTTTTTGTCTGTCTCGCTTTTTTTGTCTGTCTCGCTTTTTTTGTCTGTCTCGCTTTTTTTGTCTGTCTCGCTTTTTTTGTCTGTCTCGCTTTTTCTGCCTGTCTCGCTTTTTCTGTCTGTCTGTCTGGCTCGCTTTTTCTGTCTGTCTGGCTCGCTTTTTCTGTCTGTCTGGCTCGCTTTTTCTGCCTGTCTCACTTGCTTTTTGTCTCACTCGCTTTTTGTCAGTCTCGCCTTTTCTGTCTGTCTGGCTCGCTTTTTCTTGTCTGGCTCGCTAGCTTTTTCTTGTCTGGCTCGCTAGCTTTTTGTCTCACTCGTTTTCTGTCTGTCTCGCGTTTTCTGTCTGTCTCGCTCACTTTTTCTGCCTGGCTCGCTTTTTCTGTCTGGCTCGCTCGCTTTTTCTGCCTGTCTCACTTGCTTTTTGTCTCACTCGCTTTTTGTCAGTCTCGCCTTTTCTGTCTGTCTGGCTCGCTTTTTTTTGTCTGGCTCGCTTTTTTTTGTCTGGCTCGCTTTTTTTTGTCTGGCTCGCTTTTTTTTGTCTGGCTCGCTAGCTTTTTCTGTCTGGCTCGCTAGCTTTTTCTGTCTGGCTCGCTTTTTCTGCCTGCCTGGCTCGCTTTTTCTGCCTGGCTTGCTTTTTCTGCCTGTCTCGCTGGCTTTTTGTCTGTCTGGCTCGCTTTTTCTGTCTGTCTCACTTGCTTTTTGTCTCACTTGCTTTTTGTCAATCTCGCCTTTTCTGTCTGTCTGTCTCGCTTTTTCTGCCTGTCTCGCTCGCTTTTTGTCTTGCTCGCTTTTTGTCTGTCTGGCTCGCTTTTTCCTTCTGGCGCGCTTTTTGTCTGTCTCGCTCGCTTTTTCTGCCTGTCTCGCTCGCTTTTTGTCTTGCTCGCTTTTTGTCTGTCTCGTTCGCTTTTTCTGCGTGTCTCGCTCGCTTTTTCTGCCTGTCTCGCTCGCTTTTTGTCTGTCTGGCTCGCTTTTTCTGTCTGGCTCGCTTTTTCCTTCTGGCTCGCTTTTTGTCTGTCTCGCTCGCTTTTTCTGCCTGTCTCGCTCGCTTTTTGTCTCGCTCGCTTTTTCTGTTTGGCTCACTTTTTCTGCCTGTCTTGCTGGCTTTTTCTGCCTGTCTCGCTCGCTTTTCTGCCTGTCTCGCTCGCTTTTTCTGCCTGTCTCGCTCGCTTTTTGTCTCGCTTTTTCTGTCTGTCTGTCTCGCTTTTTCTGTCTGGCTCGCTCGCTTTTTCTGCCTGTCTCACTTGCTTTTTGTCTCACTCGCTTTTTGTCAGTCTCGCCTTTTATGTCTGTCTGGCTCGCTTTTTTTTGTCTGGCTCGCTTTTTTTTGTCTGGCTCGCTTTTTTTTGTCTGGCTCGCTTTTTTTTGTCTGGCTCGCTTTTTTTTGTCTGGCTCGCTAGCTTTTTCTGTCTGTCTCGCTAGCTTTTTCTGTCTGGCTCGCTTTCTGCCTGTCTGGCTCGCTTTTTCTGCCTGTCTGGCTCGCTTTTTCTGCCTGGCTCGCTTTTTCTGCCTGTCTCGCTGGCTTTTTCTGCCTGTCTCGCTGACTTTTTGTCTGTCTGGCTCGCTTTTTCTGTCTGTCTCACTTGCTTTTTGTCTCACTTGCTTTTTGTCAATCTCGCCTTTTCTGTCTGTCTGTCTCGCTTTTTCTGCCTGTCTCGCTCGCTTTTTGTCTTGCTCGCTTTTTGTCTGTCTGGCTCGCTTTTTCTGACTGTCTCGCTCGCTTTTTGTCTTGCTCGCTTTTTGTCTGTCTCGTTCGCTTTTTCTGCGTGTCTCGCTCGCTTTTTCTGCCTGTCTCGCTCGCTTTTTGTCTTGCTCGCTTTTTGTCTGTCTGGCTCGCTTTTTCCTTCTGGCGCGCTTTTTGTCTGTCTCGCTCGCTTTTTCTGCCTGTCTCGCTCGCTTTTTGTCTTGCTCGCTTTTTGTCTGTCTCGTTCGCTTTTTCTGCGTGTCTCGCTCGCTTTTTCTGCGTGTCTCGCTCGCTTTTTCTGCGTGTCTCGCTCGCTTTTTCTGCGTGTCTCGCTCGCTTTTTGTCTGTCTGGCTCGCTTTTTCTGTCTGGCTCGCTTTTTCCTTCTGGCTCGCTTTTTGTCTGTCTCGCTCGCTTTTTCTGCCTGTCTCGCTCGCTTTTTGTCTCGCTCGCTTTTTCTGTTTGGCTCACTTTTTCTGCCTGTCTTGCTGGCTTTTTCTGCCTGTCTCGCTGGCTTTTTCTGCCTGTCTCGCTCGCTTTTCTGCCTGTCTCGCTCGCTTTTTCTGCCTGTCTCGCTCGCTTTTTGTCTCGCTTTTTCTGTCTGTCTGGCTCGCTTTTTGTCTGGCTCGGCTTTTTCTGTCTGTCTGGCTCGCTTTTTCTGCCTGTCTGGCTCGCTTTTTGTCTCGCTCGCTTTTTCTGTTTGGCTCGCTTTTTCTGCCTGTCTCGCTGGCTTTTTCTGCCTGTCTCGCTGGCTTTTTCTGCCTGTCTCGCTGGCTTTTTCTGCCTGTCTCGCTCACTTTTTCTGCCTGGCTCGCTTTTTCTGTCTGGCTCGCTCACTTTTTCTGCCTGTCTCACTTGCTTTTTGTCTCACTCGCTTTTTGTCAGTCTCGCCTTTTCTGTCTGTCTGGCTCGCTTTTTGTCTGGCTCGCTTTTTTTTGTCTGGCTCGCTTTTTTTTGTCTGGCTCGCTTTTTTTTGTCTGGCTCGCTAGCTTTTTCTGTCTGGCTCGCTAGCTTTTTCTGTCTGGCTCGCTTTTTCTGCCTGTCTGGCTCGCTTTTTCTGCCTGCCTGGCTCGCTTTTTCTGCCTGGCTTGCTTTTTCTGCCTGTCTCGCTGGCTTTTTCTGCCTGTCTCGCTGACTTTTTGTCTGTCTGGCTCGCTTTTTCTGTCTGTCTCACTTGCTTTTTGTCTCACTTGCTTTTTGTCAATCTCGCCTTTTCTGTCTGTCTGTCTCGCTTTTTCTGCCTGTCTCGCTCGCTTTTTGTCTTGCTCGCTTTTTGTCTGTCTGGCTCGCTTTTTCTGACTGTCTCGCTCGCTTTTTGTCTTGCTCGCTTTTTGTCTGTCTCGTTCGCTTTTTCTGCGTGTCTCGCTCGCTTTTTCTGCCTGTCTCGCTCGCTTTTTGTCTTGCTCGCTTTTTGTCTGTCTGGCTCGCTTTTTCCTTCTGGCGCGCTTTTTGTCTGTCTCGCTCGCTTTTTCTGCCTGTCTCGCTCGCTTTTTGTCTTGCTCGCTTTTTGTCTGTCTCGTTCGCTTTTTCTGCGTGTCTCGCTCGCTTTTTCTGCGTGTCTCGCTCGCTTTTTCTGCCTGTCTCGCTCGCTTTTTGTCTGTCTGGCTCGCTTTTTCTGTCTGGCTCGCTTTTTCTGTCTGGCTCGCTTTTTCTGTCTGGCTCGCTTTTTCTGTCTGGCTCGCTTTTTCCTTCTGGCTCGCTTTTTGTCTGTCTCGCTCGCTTTTTCTGCCTGTCTCGCTCGCTTTTTGTCTCGCTCGCTTTTTCTGTTTGGCTCACTTTTTCTGCCTGTCTTGCTGGCTTTTTCTGCCTGTCTCGCTGGCTTTTTCTGCCTGTCTCGCTCGCTTTTTCTGCCTGTCTCGCTCGCTTTTTGTCTCGCTTTTTCTGTCTGTCTGGCTCGCTTTTTGTCTGGCTCGGCTTTTTCTGTCTGTCTGGCTCGCTTTTTCTGCCTGTCTGGCTCGCTTTTTGTCTCGCTCGCTTTTTCTGTTTGGCTCGCTTTTTCTGCCTGTCTCGCTGGCTTTTTCTGCCTGTCTCGCTGGCTTTTTCTGCCTGTCTCGCTGGCTTTTTCTGCCTGTCTCGCTGGCTTTTTCTGCCTGTCTCGCTGGCTTTTTCTGCCTGTCTCGCTGACTTTTTCTGCCTGTCTCGCTCGCTTTTTGTCTCGCTTTTTCTGTCTGTCTGGCTCGCTTTTTGTCTGGCTCGGCTTTTTCTGTCTGTCTGGCTCACTTTTTGTCTGGCTCGCTTTTTCTGCCTGTCTGGCTCGCTTTTTCTGCCTGTCTCGCTGCCTGCCTGGCTCGCTTTTTCTGCCTGGCTCGCTAGCTTTTTGTCTCACTCGCTTTTTCTGTCTGGCTCGCTTTTTGTCTGTCTCGCTTTTTCTGCCTGTCTGTCTCGCTTTTTCTGCCTGTCTGTCTCGCTTTTTGTGTGTCTCGCTTTTTCTGTCTGTCTGGCTCGCTTTTTGTCTGGCTCGCTTTTTCTGCCTGGCTCGCTCTCGCTTTTTCTGCCTGTCTCGCTCGCTTTTTCTCCTGCTCGCTTTTGTCTCGCTCGCTGCCTGTCTGGCTCGCTTTTTCTGCCTGGCTCGCTCCCTTTTTTCTGGCATGCATTTTTCTTGCATGCTTTCTCTCACTCGCTTTTTCGCTTTCTCTCGCTCTCGCTTTATCTCTCGCTTTCGCTTTTTCTGTCGGTTCTCGCTTTTTCTCTCGCGTTTTCTCTCTCTCGCTTTTTTTTCTGGCATGCATTTTTCTTGCATGCTTTCTCTTGCTCTCGCTTTTCCTCTCGCTTTTTCTGTGGGTCTCGCTCACTTTTTCAGTGTCTGTTGCTTTTTTTCGTTCTTTTTCTGTCGCTTTCGCTTTTTCTCTCTCGATTTTGCTCGCTCGCTCACTTTTTCTCTGTCTTGCGCTTTTTCTCTGTCTCACGCTCTCTCGCTCGCCTTTTCTCTCTCGCTCACTTTTTCTGTCTGTCTTGCTTTTTCTCACTCGCTTTCTCTCTCTCTCTCTCTCGCTCGCTTTTTCTCTCTCTCTCTCTCGCTGACTTTTTCTCTCTCGCTTTTTTCTGGCATGCATTTTTCTTGCTTGCTTACTCTCGCTCGCTTTTTCTCTTCCTCGCTTTTAGTCTTCCTTGGTTTTTCTCTCGCTCGCTTTTTCTCACTCGCTCGCTTTTTCTGTCTATCTCACTCGCTTTTTGTCTCGCTCGCTCGCTTTCTCTGTCTGTCTCGCTTTTTGTCTCGCTCGATTTTTCGCTCGCTTGCGTTTTCTCTCGCTCGCTTTTTCTCTCGCTCGCGCTTTTTCTCGCTTTTTTCTGGCATGCATTTTTCTTGCATGCTTTCTCGTTCTCGCTTTTTCTGTCTGTCTCGCTCGCTTTTTCTGTTGGTCTCGCTCGCTTTTTTAGTCGGTCGGTTTTTTTGCGTTCTTTTTCTGTCGCTCTCGCTTTTTCTCTCTCGATTTTTCTCACTCGCTCACTTTTTCTCTGTCTTGCGCTTTTCCTCTGTCTCACGCTCTCACTCGCCTTTTCCCTCCCGCTCGCTTTTTCTGTCTGTCTCTCGCTCGCTTTTTCTGTCTGTCTCTCACTCGCTTTTTGTCTCGCCCGCTCGCTTTTTCTGTCTGTCTCGCTTTTTCTCTCGCTCGCTTTTTCTCTCGCTCTCGCTTTTTTCTGGCATGCATTTTTCTTGCATGCTTTCTTTCGCTCTCGTTTTTTCTCTCGCTCGCTTTTTCTGTGGGATCGTTCACTTTTTTTGTCGGTCTCGCTCGCTTTTTCAGTCTCTGTCGCTTTTTTTCGTTCTTTTTCTGTCGCTCTCGCTTTTTCTCTCGATTTTTCTCTGTCTTGCGCGTTTTCTCTGTCTCTCTCTCGTGCGCTCTCTCGCTCGCCTTTTCTCTCTCGCTCGCCTTTTCTCTCTCGCTCGCTTTTTCTGTCTGTCTTGCTTTTTTTCTCTCTCGCTTTTTCTCTCGCTCGCTTTTTCTGTCTGTCTCTCGCTTTTTCTGTCTGTCTTGCTTTTTTTCTCTCTCGCTTTTTCTCTCGCTCGCTTTTTCTGTCTGTCTCTCGCTTTTTCTCTGTCTTGCTTTTTCTCTCTCGCTCGCTTTTTCTCTCGCTCGCTTTTTCTCTCGCTCGCTTTTTCTCTCGCTCGCTTTTTCTCTCGCTCGCTTTTTCTGTCTGTCTCTCGCTTTTTCTCTGTCTTGCTTTTTCTCTCTCTCTCGCTTGCTTTTTCTCTCGCTCGCTTTTTCTGTCTGTCTCTCGCTTTTTCTCTCTCTCTCGTTCACTTTTTCTGTCTGTCTCTCGCTTTTTATCTCTCTCTTGCTCGCTTTTTCTGTCTGTCTCTCGCTTTTTCTCTGTCTTGCTTTTTCTCTCTCGCTTGCTTTTTCTCTCGCTCGCTTTTTCTGTCTGTCTCTCGCTTTTTCTCTGTCTTGCTTTTTCTCTCTCGCTCGCTTTTTCTCTCGCTCGGTTTTTCTGTCTGTCTCTCGCTTTTTCTCTGTCTTTTTTTCTCTCGCTCGCTTTTTCTCTCGCTCGCTTTTTCTCTCGCTCGCTTTTTCTGTCTGTCTCTCGCTTTTTCTCTGTCTTGCTTTTTCTCTCTCTCTCGCTTGCTTTTTCTCTCGCTCGCTTTTTCTGTCTGTCTCTCGCTTTTTCTCTCTCTCTCGTTCACTTTTTCTGTCTGTCTCTCGCTTTTTATCTCTCTCTTGCTCGCTTTTTCTGTCTGTCTCTCGCTTTTTCTCTCTCTCTCTCGCTCGCTTTTTCTCTCGCTCGCTTTTTCTGTCTGTCTCTCGCTTTTTCTCTCTCGCTCGCTTTTTCTGTCTCGCTCGCTCGCGTTTTCTCTCGCTCTCGCTTTTTTCTGGCATGCATTTTTCTTGCATGCTTTCTCGCTCTCGCTTTTTCTCTCCCGCTCGCTTTTTCTGTCTCTCTCTCTCGCTTTTTCTCTCTCTCGTTTTTTTCTGGCATGCATTTTTCTTGCATTCTTTCTCGCTCTCGCTTTTTCTCGCTCTTGCTTTTCCTCACTCGCTCGGTTTTTCTGTCTGACTCGCTCACTTTTTCTCACTCACTCGCTTTTTCTCTCGCTCGCTTTTTTTTCTGGCATGCATTTGTCTTGCATGCTTTCTCTCACTCGCTTTCTCCCGCTCGCTCGCAGTTTCGCTCGCATTTTCTGTCTGTCTCGCTCGCTTTTTCTGTCTCGCTCGCTTTTTTGCGTTCTTTTTCTGTCTCTCGATTTTTCTCGCTCGCTCGCTTTTTCTCTCTTGCTCGCCTTTTCTCTCTCATTCGTTTTTTCTGTCTGTACTCGCTTTTTCTCTCTCTCGCTTTTTCACTCGCTCATTTTATCTGTCACGCTCGCTTTTTCGCTTGCTTTTTCTGTCTGTCTCGCTCGCTTTTTCTCTCGCCCTCTCTTTAGCTTTTTCTCTCGCCCTCTCTTTAGCTTTTTCTCTTGCTCGCTTTATTTGTCGGTCTCGCTCGCTTTTTTAGTATCTGTCGCTTTTTTTTCGTTCTTTTTCTGTCGCTCTTGCTTTTTCTCTCGATTTTTCTCGCTCGCTCACTTTTTCTCTGACTTGCGCTTTTTCTCTGTCTCACGCTCTCGCTCGCCTTTTCTCTTTTACTCGCCTTTTCTCTCCCGCTCGCTTTTTCTGTCAGGCTCTCGCTTTTTCTCTCGCTCTCGCTTTTTCTCACTTGCTCGCTTTTTCTGTCTGTCTTGCTCGCTTTTTCTGTCTCGCTCGATTTTTCTCTCTCTCGCTCACTTTTTCTTCCGCTCGTTCGCATTTTGTCTCTCTCTCTCGCTTTTTTCTGGGATGCATTTTTCTTGCATGCTTTCTCTCGCTTTTTCTCTCGCTCACGCTTTTCCTCTCGCTCTTGCATTTTGTCTCGCACGCTTTTTCTCACTTGCTCGCTTTTTCTGTCTGTCTCGCTTGCTTTTTCTCACTTGCTCGCTTTTTCTGTCTGTCTCGCTCGCTTTTTCTCACTCGCTTCCTTTTTGTCTCGCTCGCTCGCTTTTTCTGTCTCGCTCGATTTTTCTCTCGCTCGCGTTTTCTCCCGCTTGTTCGCATTTTGTCTCTCTCTCTCTCTCTCTCTCTCGCTTTTTTTCTGGGGTGCATTTTTCTTGCATGCTTTCTCTCGCTCTTGTTTTTTCTCTCGCTCTTGCTTTTTCTCTCGCTCTTGCTTTCTCTGTCGGTCTCTCGCTTTCTCTGTTGGTCTCTCGCTTTCTCTCTCTTGCTCTTTTTTCTGGCATGCATTTTCTTGCATGCTTTCTCTCGCTCTCGCTTTTTCTCTCGCTCACTTTTTCTGTGGGTCTCGCTCGTTTTTTTTTGTCGGTCTCGCTCGCTTTTTGTCTCTGTCTCTTTTTTTCTGTTCTTTTTCTGTTGCTCTCGATTTTTCTCGCTCCCTCACTTTTTCTCTGATTTGTGCTTTTTCCTCTGTCTCACGCTCTCACGCTTTCTCTCTCTCGCTTTATTCTGGCGTGCATTTTTCTTGCATGCTTTCTCGCTCGCTCGCTTTTTCTCTCGCTCGCTCGCTTTTTCTCTCGCTCGCTTTTTCTGTCTGACTCGCTTGCTCGCTTTTTCTGTCTGTCTCGCTCGCTTTTTGTCTCTGGCATGCATTCTCTCGCTCGCTTTTTCTCTCGCTCGCTTTTTCTGTCTGTCTCGCTCGCTTTGTTTTTCTGGCATGCATTTTTGCATGCTTTCTCTCGCTCACTTTTTCTCCCGCTCGCTCGCATTTTCTCTCGCTCACTTTTTCTCTCTCTCGCTCGCATTTTCTGTTGGTCTCGCTCGCTTTTTCTTTCTCGTTAGCTTTTTTTGCATTCTTTTTCTGTCGCTCTCGCTTTTTCTCGCTCGCTCGCTTTTTCTCTGTCTCGCGCTTTATCTCTGTCTCGCGCTCTCGTGCTTTTTCTGTCTCGCTCGCTTTTTCTGTCTGTCTCGCTCGCTTTTTCTGTCTGTCTCGCTCGCTTTTTCTCTCTCTCGCCCGATCGCTTTTTCTCTCTCTCGCCCGATCGCTTTTTCTCTCTCTCGCCCGATCGCTTTCGCTTTTTCTCTCTCGGTTTTTTTTCTGTCTGTCTCGCTCGCTTTTTCTGTCGGACTCGATTTTTCTCGCTCGCTCACTTTTTCTCTGTCTTACGCTCTCGCGCTTTCTCTCTCACTTGCTTTTTCTGTCTGTCTCTCGCTTTTCCTTTCTCTCTCTCGCTTTTTCTCACTCGCTTTTTTTCTGGCATGCATTTATCTTGCATGCTTTCTCGCTCTCGCTTTTTCTCACTCGCTCGCTTTTTCTGTCTGTCTCGCTCGCTTTTTCTGTCTGTCTCGCTCGCTTTTTCTGTCTGTCTCGCTCGCTTTTTCTGTCTGTCTCGCTCGCTTTTTCTGTCTGTCTCGTTTTTTGTGTCGCTCGCTCGCTTTGTCTGTCTGTCTGTCTCGCTCGCTTTTTCTGTTTGTCTCGCTCGCTTTTTTCTGGCATGCATTTTTCTTGCACGCTTTCTCTTGCTCGCTCGCATTTTCTGTCGGTCTCGCTCGCTTTTTCTGTCTCGCTCGCTTTTTTTGCGTTCTTTTTCTGTGGCTCTCTTTTTCTCTCGCGATTTTTCTCTCTCGCTCGCCTTTTCTCTCTCGTTCATTTTTTCTGTCTGTCGCTCGCTTTTTCTCTCTCTCGTTTTTCACTCGCTCATTTTATCTGTCTCGCTCGCATTTTCTGTCTGTCTCGCTCGCTTTTTTTGCGTTCTTTTTCTCTTGCTCTCTCTTTCTCTCTCGATTTTTCTCGCTCGCTCACTTTTTCTGTCTCGCGCTTTATCTCTCTCTCGCACTCTCGCGCTTTTTCTCTCTCGCTCGCCTTTTCTCTCTCGTTCGTTTTTTCTGTCTGTCGCTCGCTTTTTCTCTCTCTCGCTTTTTCACTCGCTCATTTTATCTGTCACGCTCGCTTTTTCGCTCGCTTTTTCTGTCTGTCTCGCTCGCTTTTTCTGTCTGTCTCGCTCGCTTTTTCTCTCTCTCACCCGATCGCTTTTTCTCTCTCTCGCCCGATCGCTTTTTCTCTCTCGGTTTTTTTTCTGGCATGCTTTCTCTCGCTCGCTTTTTCTGTCGGTCTCGCTCGCTTTTTCTGTCCGGTCTCGATTTTTCTCGCTCGTTCACTTTTTCTCTGTCTTACGCTCTCGCGCTTTCTCTCACTTGCTTTTTCTGTCTGTCTCTCGCTTTCTCTGTCTCGCTCGCTTTTTCTCTCTGTCTCGTTTTTTGTGTCGCTTGCTTTTTGTCTCTCTCGCTCGCTTTTTCTGTCTGTCTCGCTCGCTTTTTTTCTGGGATGCATTTTTCTTGCATGCTTTCTCTCACTCTCGCTTTTCCTCTCGCTCTCGCTTTTTCTGTCGGTCTCTCGCTTTCTCTCTCGTGTTCTCTCTCGCTCTTTTTTCTGGCAAGCATTGTTCTTGCATGCTTTCTCTCACTCTCGCTTTCTGTCTCGCTCGCTTTTTCTGTCTGTCTCGCCCGATCGCTTTTTCTCTCTCTCTCTCTCGGTTTTTTTTTCTGGCATGCTTTCTCTCGCTCGCTTTTTCTGTCTGACTCGCTCGCTTTTTGTCTCGCTCGCTTTTTGTCTCGCTCGCTTTTTGTTTGTCTGTCTCGCTCGCTTTTTCTGTCTGTCTGGCTTGCTCGCTTTTTCTGTCTGTCTGGCTCGCTTTTTGTCTCGCTCGCTCGCTTTTTGTCTCTGGCATGCATTCTCTCGCTCGCTTTTTCTCTCTCTCGTTTTTTTTTCTGGCATGCATTTTTCTTGCATGCTTTCTCTCACTCGCTTTTTGTCTCGCCCGCTCGCTTTTTCTGTCTGTCTCACTTTTTGTCTCGCTTGATTTTTCGCTCGCTCGCGTTTTCTCCCGCTCGCTCGCATTTTCTCTCTCTCTCTCTTGCTTTTTTCTGGGATGCATTTTTCTTGCATGCTTTCTCTCGCTCTTGCTTTTCCTCTCGCTCTTGCTTTTTCTGTCAGTCTCTCGCTTTCTCTCTCGTGTTTTCTCTCTCTCGCTCTTTTTTCTGGCATGCATTTTTCTGGCATGCATTTTTCTCGCTCTCGCTTTTTCTCTCGCTCACTTTTTCTCTCGGTCTCGCTAGCCATTTCTGTCTGGCTCGCTCGTTTTTTCTGGCATGCATTTTTCTTGCGTGCTTCCTCTCACTCGCTTTTTCGCTTTCTCTCGCTCTCGCTTTTTTTCTGGCTCTCGCTTTTTCTCTCGCTCGCTCGCATTTTCTCTCTCTCTCGCTTTTTTCTGGCATGCATTTTTCTTGCATGCTTTCTTGCTCTCGCTTTTTCTCACTCGCTCGCTTTTTCTGTCTGACGCGCTCGCTTTTTCTGTCTCGCTTTCTGTCTGTCTTGCTCGCTTTTTGTCTCGCTCGCTCGCTTTTTCTGTCTGTCTGGCTCGCTTTTTGTCTCTGGCATGCATTATCTCGCTCGCTTTTTCTCTCGCTCGCTTTTTCTCTCGCTCGCTTTCTTTTCGGGCATGCATTTTTCTTGCATGCTTTCTCTCGCTCGCTTTTTCTCACTCGCTCGCTTTTTCTCGCTCGCTCACTTTTTCTGTCTGTCTCGCTTTTTGTCTCGCTCGCTCGCTTTTTGCCTCGCTCGCGTTTTCTCTCTCTCTCTCTTGCTTTTTTTCTGGGATGCATTTTTCTTGCATGCTTTCTCTCGCTCTCGCTTTTTCTCTCGCTCTCGCTTTATCTCGCTCTCGCTTTTTCTCTCGCTCTCTCGCTTTTTCTCTCGCTCTCTCGCTTTTTCTGTCGGTCTCTCGCTTTCTCTCGTGTTTTCTCTCTCGCTCTTTTTTCTGGCATGCATTATTCTTGCATGCTTTCTCTCGCTCTCGCTTTTTGTCTCGCTCGCTTTTTCTGTCTGTCTCGCTCGCTTTTTCTGTCTGGCTCGCTTTTTCTGTCTGGCTCGCTTTTTCTGTCTGGCTCGCTTTTTCTGTCTGGCTCGCTCGCTTTTTCTGTCTGTCTCTCGCTTTTTGTCTCGCTCGCTTTTTCTGTCTGTCTTGCTCGCTTTTTCTGTCTGTCTCTCGCTTTTTGTCTCCCTCGCTTTTTCTGTCAGCCTCGCTCGCTTTTTCTGTCTGGCTCGCTCGCTTTTTCTGTCTCTCGCTTTTTGTCTCGCTCGCTTTTTCTGTCTGTCTCTCGCTTTTTGTCTCCCTCGCTTTTTCTGTCTGTCTCGCTCGCTTTTTCTGTCTCTCGCTTTTTGTCTCACTCGCTTTTTCTGTCTGTCTCTCGCTTTTTGTCTCCCTCGCTTTTTCTGTCTGTCTCGCTCGCTTTTTCTGTCTCGCTCGCTTTTTCTGTCTCGCTCGCTTTTTCTGTCTGGCTCGCTCGCTTTTTCTGTCTGTCTCGCTCGCTTTTTCTGTCTGGCTCGCTCGCTTTTTCTGTCTGTCTCGCTCGCTTTTTCTGTCTCGCTCGCTTTTTCTGTCTGGCTCGCTCGCTTTTTCTGTCTGTCTGGCTCGCTTTTTCTGTCTGTCTCTCCCTTTTTGTCTCGCTCGCTTTTTCTGTCTCGCTCGCTTTTTCTGTCTCGCTCGCTTTTTCTGTCTGGCTCGCTCGCTTTTTCTGTCTGGCTCGCTCGCTTTTTCTGTCTGTCTCTCGCTTTTTGTCTCCCTCGCTTTTTCTGTCTGGCTCGCTTGCTTTTTCTGTCTGGCTCGCTCGCTTTTTGTCTCGCTCGCTTTTTCTGTTTGTCTCGCTCGCTTTTTCTGTCTCGCTCGCTTTTTCTGTCTGGCTCGCTCGCTTTTTGTCTCGCTCGCTTTTTCTGTCTGGCTCGCTTGCTTTTTCTGTCTGGCTCGCTTTTTCTGTTTGTCTCGCTCGCTTTTTCTGTCTGTCTGGCTCGCTTTTTCTGTCTGTCTGGCTCGCTTTTTCTGTCTGTCTGGCTCGCTTTTTCTGTCTGTCTGGCTCGCTTTTTGTCTCCCTCGCTTTTTCTGTCTGTCTCCCTCGCTTTTTCTGTCTGTCTCGCTCGCTTTTTCTGTCTCGCTCGCTTTTTCTGTCTGTCTCGCTCGCTTTTTCTGTCTTGCTCGCTCGCTTTTTCTGTCTTGCTCGCTCGCTTTTTCTGTCTCGCTCGCTCGCTTTTTCTGTCTCGCTCGCTCGCTTTTTCTGTCTCGCTCGCTCGCTTTTTCTGTCTGTCTCGCTCGCTTTTTCTGTCTGTCTCGCTCGCTTTTTCTCTCGCAGTTTTTTTTCTGGCATGCTTTCTCTCGCTCGCTTTTTCTGTCGGTCTCGCTCGCTTTTTCTGTCCGGTCTCGATTTTTCTCGCTCGTTCACTTTTTCTCTGTCTTACGCTCTCGCGCTTTCTCTCACTTGCTTTTTCTGTCTGTCTCTCGCTTTTTCTGTCTCGCTCGCTTTTTCTCTCTGTCTCGTTTTTTGTGTCGCTTGCTTTTTGTCTCTCTCGCTCGCTTTTTCTGTCTGTCTCGCTCGCTTTTTTTCTGGGATGCATTTTTCTTGCATGCTTTCTCTCACTCTCGCTTTTCCTCTCGCTCTCGCTTTTTCTGTCGGTCTCTCGCTTTTTCTGTCGGTCTCTCGCTTTCTCTCTCGTGTTCTCTCTCGCTCTTTTTTCTGGCAAGCATTGTTCTTGCATGCTTTCTCTCACTCTCGCTTTCTGTCTCGCTCGCTTTTTCTGTCTGTCTCGCCCGATCGCTTTTTCTCTCTCTCTCTCTCGGTTTTTTTTTCTGGCATGCTTTCTCTCGCTCGCTTTTTCTGTCTGACTCGCTCGCTTTTTGTCTCGCTCGCTTTTTGTCTCGCTCGCTTTTTGTTTGTCTGTCTCGCTCGCTTTTTCTGTCTGTCTGGCTTGCTCGCTTTTTCTGTCTGTCTGGCTCGCTTTTTGTCTCGCTCGCTCGCTTTTTGTCTCTGGCATGCATTCTCTCGCTCGCTTTTTCTCTCTCTCTCTTTTTTTTCTGGCATGCATTTTTCTTGCATGCTTTCTCTCACTCGCTTTTTGTCTCGCCCGCTCGCTTTTTCTGTCTGTCTCACTTTTTGTCTCGCTTGATTTTTCGCTCGCTCGCGTTTTCTCCCGCTCGCTCGCATTTTCTCTCTCTCTCTCTTGCTTTTTTCTGGGATGCATTTTTCTTGCATGCTTTCTCTCGCTCTTGCTTTTCCTCTCGCTCTTGCTTTTTCTGTCAGTCTCTCGCTTTCTCTCTCGTGTTTTCTCTCTCTCGCTCTTTTTTCTGGCATGCATTTTTCTGGCATGCATTTTTCTCGCTCTCGCTTTTTCTCTCGCTCACTTTTTCTCTCGGTCTCGCTAGCCATTTCTGTCTGGCTCGCTCGTTTTTTCTGGCATGCATTTTTCTTGCGTGCTTCCTCTCACTCGCTTTTTCGCTTTCTCTCGCTCTCGCTTTTTTTCTGGCTCTCGCTTTTTCTCTCGCTCGCTCGCATTTTCTCTCTCTCTCGCTTTTTTCTGGCATGCATTTTTCTTGCATGCTTTCTTGCTCTCGCTTTTTCTCACTCGCTCGCTTTTTCTGTCTGACGCGCTCGCTTTTTCTGTCTCGCTTTCTGTCTGTCTTGCTCGCTTTTTGTCTCGCTCGCTCGCTTTTTCTGTCTGTCTGGCTCGCTTTTTGTCTCTGGCATGCATTATCTCGCTCGCTTTTTCTCTCGCTCGCTTTTTCTCTCGCTCGCTTTTTCTCTCGCTCGCTTTTTCTCTCGCTCGCTTTTTCTCTCGCTCGCTTTCTTTTCGGGCATGCATTTTTCTTGCATGCTTTCTCTCGCTCGCTTTTTCTCACTCGCTCGCTTTTTCTCGCTCGCACACTTTTTCTGTCTGTCTCGCTTTTTGTCTCGCTCGCTCGCTTTTTGCCTCGCTCGCGTTTTTTCTCTCTCTCTCTCTTGCTTTTTTTCTGGGATGCATTTTTCTTGCATGCTTTCTCTCGCTCTCGCTTTTTCTCTCGCTCTCGCTTTATCTCGCTCTCGCTTTTTCTCTCGCTCTCTCGCTTTTTCTCTCGCTCTCTCGCTTTTTCTGTCGGTCTCTCGCTTTCTCTCGTGTTTTCTCTCTCGCTCTTTTTTCTGGCATGCATTATTCTTGCATGCTTTCTCTCGCTCTCGCTTTTTGTCTCGCTCGCTTTTTCTGTCTGTCTCGCTCGCTTTTTCTGTCTGTCTCGCTCGCTTTTTCTGTCTGTCTCGCTCGCTTTTTCTGTCTGTCTCGCTCGCTTTTTCTGTCTGTCTGGCTCGCTTTTTCTGTCTGTCTGGCTCGCTTTTTCTGTCTGTCTGGCTCGCTTTTTCTGTCTGTCTCGCTCGCTTTTTCTGTCTGTCTTGCTCGCATTTTCTGTCTGTCTTGCTCGCTTTTTCTGTCTCGCTCGCTTTTTCTGTCTGGCTCTCGCTTTCTGTCTGGCTCGCTTTTTCTGTCTGGCTCGCTTTTTCTGTCTGGCTCGCTCGCTTTTTCTGTCTGTCTCTCGCTTTTTGTCTCGCTCGCTTTTTCTGTCTGTCTTGCTCGCTTTTTCTGTCTGTCTCTCGCTTTTTGTCTCCCTCGCTTTTTCTGTCAGCCTCGCTCGCTTTTTCTGTCTGGCTCGCTCGCTTTTTCTGTCTCTCGCTTTTTGTCTCGCTCGCTTTTTCTGTCTGTCTCACTCGCTTTTTCTGTCTGTCTCTCGCTTTTTGTCTCCCTCGCTTTTTCTGTCTGTCTCGCTCGCTTTTTCTGTCTCGCTCGCTTTTTCTGTCTCGCTCGCTTTTTCTGTCTGGCTCGCTCGCTTTTTCTGTCTGGCTCGCTCGCTTTTTCTGTCTGTCTCGCTCGCTTTTTCTGTCTGTCTCGCTCGCTTTTTCTGTCTGTCTGGCTCGCTTTTTCTGTCTGTCTCTCCCTTTTTGTCTCGCTCGCTTTTTCTGTCTCGCTCGCTTTTTCTGTCTCGCTCGCTTTTTCTGTCTGGCTCGCTCGCTTTTTCTGTCTGGCTCGCTCGCTTTTTGTCTCGCTCGCTTTTTCTGTCTGTCTCGCTCGCTTTTTCTGTCTGTCTCTCGCTTTTTGTCTCCCTCGCTTTTTCTGTCTGGCTCGCTTGCTTTTTCTGTCTGGCTCGCTCGCTTTTTGTCTCGCTCGCTTTTTCTGTTTGTCTCGCTCGCTTTTTCTGTCTGTCTGGCTCGCTTTTTCTGTCTGTCTGGCTCGCTTTTTCTGTCTGTCTGGCTCGCTTTTTCTGTCTGTCTGGCTCGCTTTTTCTGTCTGTCTGGCTCGCTTTTTGTCTCCCTCGCTTTTTCTGTCTGTCTCGCTCGCTTTTTGTCTCCCTCGCTTTTTCTGTCTGTCTCGCTCGCTTTTTCTGTCTCGCTCGCTTTTTCTGTCTCGCTCGCTCGCTTTTTCTGTCTCGCTCGCTCGCTTTTTCTGTCTCGCTCGCTCGCTTTTTCTGTCTGTCTCGCTTTTTCTGTCTGTCTCGCTCGCTTTTTCTGTCTGTCTCGCTCGCTTTTTCTCTCGCAGTTTTTTTTCTGGCATGCTTTCTCTCGCTCGCTTTTTCTGTCGGTCTCGCTCGCTTTTTCTGTCCGGTCTCCAATTTTCTCGCTCGTTCACTTTTTCTCTGTCTTACGCTCTCGCGCTTTCTCTCACTTGCTTTTTCTGTCTGTCTCTCGCTTTTTCTGTCTCGCTCGCTTTTTCTCTCTGTCTCGTTTTTTGTGTCGCTTGCTTTTTGTCTCTCTCGCTCGCTTTTTCTGTCTGTCTCACTCGCTTTTTTTCTGGGATGCATTTTTCTTGCATGCTTTCTCTCACTCTCGCTTTTCCTCTCGCTCTCGCTTTTTCTGTCGGTCTCTCGCTTTTTCTGTCGGTCTCTCGCTTTCTCTCTCGTGTTCTCTCTCTCTCGCTCTTTTTTCTGGCATGCATTGTTCTTGCATGCTCTCTCGCTCTCGCTTTTTGTCTCGCTCGCTTTTTCTGTCTGTCTCGCTCGCTTTTTTCTGGGATGCATTTTTCTTGCATGCTTTCTCTCGCTCTCGCTTTTTCTCTCGCTCACTTTTTCTGTCGGTCTCGCTCGCTTTTTCTGTCTCGCTCGCTTTTTCTGTCTCGCTCGCTTTTTCTCTCTGTCTCGTTTTTTGTGTTGCTCGCTTTTTGTCTCACTCGCTCGCTTTTTCTGTCTGTCTCGCTCGCTTTTTTTCTGGGATGCATTTTTCTTGCATGCTTTCTCTCACTCTCGCTTTTCCTCTCGCTCTCGCTTTTTCTGTCGGTCTCTCGCTTTTTCTGTCGGTCTCTCGCTTTCTCTCTCGTGTTCTCTCTCTCTCGCTCTTTTTTCTGGCATGCATTGTTCTTGCATGCTCTCTCGCTCTCGCTTTTTGTCTCGCTCGCTTTTTCTGTCTGTCTCGCTCGCTTTTTTCTGGGATGCATTTTTCTTGCATGCTTTCTCTCGCTCTCGCTTTTTCTCTCGCTCACTTTTTCTGTCGGTCTTGCTCGCTTTTTCTGTCTCGCTCGCTTTTTCTGTCTCGCTCGCTTTTTCTCTCTGTCTCGTTTTTTGTGTTGCTCGCTTTTTGTCTCACTCGCTCGCTTTTTCTGTCTGTCTCACTCGCTTTTTTCTGGGATGCATTTTTCTTGCATGCTTTCTCTCACTCTCGCTTTTCCTCTCGCTCTCGCTTTTTCTGTCGGTCTCTCGCTTTCTCTCTCGTGTTCTCTCTCTCTCTCGCTCTTTTTTCTGGCATGCATTGTTCTTGCATGCTTTCTCTCACTCTCGCTTTTTGTCTCGCTCGCTTTTTCTGTCTGTCTCGCCCGATCGCTTTTTCTCTCTCTCTCTCTCAGTTTTTTTTTCTGGCATGCTTTCTCTCGCTCGCTTTTTCTGTCTGACTCGCTCGCTTTTTGTCTCGCTCGCTTTTTGTTTGTCTGTCTCGCTCGCTTTTTCTGTCTGTCTGGCTCGCTTTTTGTCTCGCTCTCGCTTTTTCTGTCGGTCTCTCGCTTTCTCTCTCGTGTTCTCTCTCTCTCTCGCTCTTTTTTCTGGCAAGCATTGTTCTTGCATGCTTTCTCTCACTCTCGCTTTTTGTCTCGCTCGCTTTTTCTGTCTGTCTCGCCCGATCGCTTTTTCTCTCTCTCTCTCTCGGTTTTTTTTCTGGCATGCTTTCTCTCGCTCGCTTTTTCTGTCTGTCTCGCTTGCTTTTTGTCTCGCTCGCTTTTTGTCTCGCTCGCTTTTTGTCTCGCTCGCTTTTTGTCTCGCTCGCTTTTTGTCTCGCTCGCTTTTTGTTTGTCTGGCTCGCTCGCTTTTTCTGTCTGTCTGGCTCGCTTTTTGTCTCGCTCGCTCGCTTTTTGTCTCTGGCATGCATTCTCTCGCTCGCTTTTTCTCTCTCTCGTTTTTTTTTCTGGCATGCATTTTTCTTGCATGCTTTCTCTCACTCGCTTTTTGTCTCGCCCGCTCGCTTTTTCTGTCTGTCTCACTTTTTGTCTCGCTTGATTTTTCGCTCGCTCGTGTTTTCTCCCGCTCGCTCGCATTTTCTCTCTCTCTCTCTCTTGCTTTTTTCTGGGATGCATTTTTCTTGCATGCTTTCTCTCGCTCTTGCTTTTCCTCTCGCTCTTGCTTTTTCTGTCAGTCTCTCGAGTTTTCTCTCTCTCGCTCTTTTTTCTGGCATGCAGTTTTCTGGCATGCATTTTTCTCGCTCTCGCTTTTTCTCTCGCTCACTTTTTCTCTCGGTCTCGCTCGCCATTTCTGTCTGGCTCGCTCGTTTTTTCTGGCATGCATTTTTCTTGCGTGCTTCCTCTCACTCGCTTTTTCGCTTTCTCTCGCTCTCGCTTTTTTTCAGGCTCTCGCTTTTTCTCTCGCTCGCTCGCATTTTCTCTCTCTCTCGCTTTTTACTGGCATGCATTTTTCTTGCATGCTTTCTTGCTCTCGCTTTTTCTCACTCGCTCGCTTTTTCTGTCTGACGCGCTCGCTTTTTCTGTCTCGCTTTCTGTCTGTCTTGCTCGCTTTTTGTCTCGCTCGCTCGCTTTTTCTGTCTGTCTGGCTCGCTTTTTGTCTCTGGCATGCATTCTCTCGCTCGCTTTTTCTCTCGCTCGCTTTTTCTCTCGCTCGCTTTCTTTTCGGGCATGCATTTTTCTTGCATGCTTTCTCTCGCTCGCTTTTTCTCACTCGCTCGCTTTTTCTCGCTCGCACACTTTTTCTGTCTGTCTCGCTTTTTGTCTCGCTCGCTCGCTTTTTGCCTCGCTCGCGTTTTCTCCCGCTCGCTCGCATTTTCTCTCTCTCTTGCTTTTTTTCTGGGATGCATTTTTCTTGCATGCTTTCTCTCGCTCTCGCTTTTTCTCTCGCTCTCTCGCTTTTTCTCTCGCTCTCTCGCTTTTTCTCTCGCTCTCTCGCCTTTTCTCTCGCTCTCTCGCTTTTTCTCTCGCTCTCTCGCTTTTTCTCTCGCTCTCTCGCTTTTTGTCTCGCTCTCTCGCTTTTTCTGTCGGTCTCTCGCTTTCTCTCTCGTGTTTTCTCTCTCGCTCTTTTTTCTGGCATGCATTATTCTTGCATGCTTTCTCTCGCTCTCGCTTTTTGTCTCGCTCGCTTTTTCTGTCTGTCTCGCTCGCTTTTTCTGTCTGTCTCGCTCGCTTTTTTTGACTGGCTCGCTTTTTCTGTCTGTCTCTCGCTTTTTGTCTCGCTCGCTTTTTCTGTCTGGCTCGCTTTTTCTGTCTGGCTCGCTCGCTTTTTCTGTCTGGCTCGCTCGCTTTTTCTGTCTGTCTCTCGCTTTTTGGCTCGCTCGCTTTTTCTGTCTGTCTCTCGCTTTTTGTCTCGCTCGCTTTTTCTGTCTGTCTCTCGCTTTTTCTGTCTGTCTCGCTCGCTTTTTCTGTCTGTCTCGCTCGCTTTTTCTGTCTGTCTCGCTCGCTTTTTCTGTCTGTCTCGCTCGCTTTTTCTGTCTGTCTGTCGCTCGCTTTTTTTCTGGGATGCATTTTTCTTGCATGCTTTCTCTCACTCTCGCTTTTCCTCTCGCTCTCGCTTTTTCTGTCGGTCTCTCGCTTTTTCTGTCGGTCTCTCGCTTTTTCTGTCGGTCTCTCGCTTTTTCTGTCGGTCTCTCGCTTTCTCTCTCGTGTTCTCTCTCTCTCTCGCTCTTTTTTCTGGCATGCATTGTTCTTGCATGCTCTCTCGCTCTCGTTTTTGTCTCGCTCGCATTTTCTGTCTGTCTTGCTCGCTTTTTTCTGGGATGCATTTTTCTTGCATGCTTTCTCTCGCGCTCACTTTTTCTGTCGGTCTCGCTCGCTTTTTCTGTCTCGCTCGCTTTTTCTGTCTCGCTCGCTTTTTCTCTCTGTCTCGTTTTTTGTGTTGCTCGCTTTTTGTCTCACTCGCTCGCTTTTTCTGTCTGTCTCACTCGCTTTTTTCTGGGATGCATTTTTCTTGCATGCTTTCTCTCACTCTCGCTTTTCCTCTCGCTCTCGCTTTTTCTGTCGGTCTCTCGCTTTCTCTCTCGTGTTCTCTCTCTCTCGCGCTCTTTTTTCTGGCATGCATTGTTCTTGCATGCTTTCTCTCACTCTCGCTTTTTGTCTCGCTCGCTTTTTCTGGCATGCTTTCGCTCGCTTTTTCTGTCTGACTCGCTCGCTTTTTGTTTGTCTGTCTCGCTCGCTTTTTCTGTCTGTCTGGCTCGCTTTTTGTCTCGCTCTCGCTTTTTCTGTCGGTCTCTCGCTTTCTCTCTCGTGTTCTCTCTCTCGCTCTTTGTTCTGGCAAGCATTGTTCTTGCATGCTTTCTCTCACTCTCGCTTTTTGTCTCGCTCGCTTTTTCTGTCTGTCTCGCCCGATCGCTTTTTCTCTCTCTCTCTCTCGGTTTTTTTTCTGGCATGCTTTCTCTCGCTCGCTTTTTCTGTCTGTCTCGCTCGCTTTTTGTCTCGCTCGCTTTTTGTCTGTCTGTCTCGCTCGCTTTTTCTGTCTGTCTCGCTCGCTTTTTCTGTCTGTCTCGCTCGCTTTTTCTGTCTGTCTCGCTCGCTTTTTCTGTCTCGCTCGCTTTTTGTCTCGCTCGCTTTTTGTCTGTCTGTCTCGCTCGCTTTTTCTGTCTGTCTGGCTCGCTCGCTTTTTGTCTCGCTCGCTCGCTTTTTGTCTCTGGCATGCATTCTCTCGCTCGCTTTTTCTCTCTCTCGTTTTTTTTCTGGCATGCATTTTTCTTGCATGCTTTCTCTCGCTCGCTTTTTGTCTCGCCCGCTCGCTTTTTCTGTCTGTCTCACTTTTTGTCTCGCTTGATTTTTCGCTCGCTCGCATTTTCTCTCTCTCTCTCTTGCTTTTTTCTGGGATGCATTTTTCTTGCATGCTTTCTCTCGCTCTTGCTTTTCCTCTCGCTCTTGCTTTTTCTGTCAGTCTCTCGCTTTCTCTCTCGTGTTTTCTCTCTCTCGCTCTTTTTTCTGGCATGCATTTTTCTGGCATGCATTTTTCTCGCTCTCGCTTTTTCTGTCGCTCACTTTTTCTCTCGGTCTCGCTCGCCATTTCTGTCTGGCTCGCTCGTTTTTTCTGGCATGCATTTTTCTTGCGTGCTTCCTCTCACTCGCTTTTTCGCTTTCTCTCGCTCTCGCTTTTTTTCAGGCTCTCGCTTTTTCTCTCGCTCGCTCGCATTTTCTCTCTCTCTCGCTTTTTACTGGCATGCATTTTTCTTGCATGCTTTCTTGCTCTCGCTTTTTCTCACTCTCTCGCTTTTTCTGTCTGACGCGCTCGCTTTTTCTGTCTCGCTTTCTGTCTGTCTTGCTCGCTTTTTGTCTCGCTCGCTCGCTTTTTCTGTCTGTCTGGCTCGCTTTTTGTCTCTGGCATGCATTCTCTCGCTCGCTTTTTCTCTCGCTCGCTTTTTCTCTCGCTCGCTTTTTCTCGCTCGCTTTCTTTTCGGGCATGCATTTTTCTTGCATGCTTTCTCTCGCTCGCTTTTTCTCACTCGCTCGCTTTTTCTCGCTTGCTCACTTTTTCTGTCTGTCTCGCTTTTTGTCTCGCTCGCTCGCTTTTTGCCTCGCTCGCGTTTTCTCCCGCTCGCTCGCATTTTCTCTCTCTCTCTCTCTTGCTTTTTTTCTGGGATGCATTTTTCTTGCATGCTTTCTCTCGCTCTCGCTTTTTCTCTCGCTCTCGCTTTTTCTCTCGCTCTCTCGCTTTTTCTGTCGGTCTCTCGCTTTCTCTCTCGTGTTTTCTCTCTCTCGCTCTTTTTTCTGGCATGCATTATTCTTGCATGCTTTCTCTCGCTCTCGCTTTTTGTCTCGCTCGCTTTTTCTGTCTGTCTCGCTCGCTTTTTCTGTCTGTCTCGCTCGCTTTTTCTGTCTGTCTCGCTCGCTTTTTCTGTCTGTCTCGCTCGCTTTTTCTGTCTGTCTCGCTCGCTTTTTCTGTCTGTCTCGCTCGCTTTTTCTGTCTGTCTGTCTCGCTTTTTCTGTCTGTCTGTCTCGCTTTTTCTGTCTGTCTGTCTCGCTTTTTCTGTCTGTCTGTCTCGCTTTTTCTGTCTGTCTGGCTCGCTTTTTCTGTCTGTCTGGCTCGCTTTTTCTGTCTGTCTGGCTCGCTTTTTCTGTCTGTCTGGCTCGCTTTTTCTGTCTGTCTGGCTCGCTTTTTGTCTCCCTCGCTTTTTCTGTCTGTCTCGCTCGCTTTTTCTGTCTGTCTCGCTCGCTTTTTCTGTCTGTCTCGCTCGCTTTTTCTGTCTGTCTCGCTCGCTTTTTCTGTCTGTCTCGCTCGCTTTTTCTGTCTCGCTCGCTCGCTTTTTCTGTCTGTCTGGCTCGCTTTTTCTGTCTGTCTGGCTCGCTTTTTCTGTCTGTCTGGCTCGCTTTTTGTCTCGCTCGCTCGCTTTGTCTGTCTGTCTCGCTCGCTTTTTCTGTCTCGCTCGCTTTTTCTGTCTGTCTGGCTCGCTTTTTGTCTCGCTCGCTCGCTTTTTGTCTCTGGCATGCATTCTCTCGCTCGCTTTTTCTCTCTCGTTTTTTTTTCTGGCATGCATTTTTCTTGCATGCTTTGTCTCGCCCGCTCGCTTTTTCTGTCTGTTTCACTTTTTGTCTCGCTTGATTTTTCGCTCGCTCGCGTTTTCTCCCGCTCGCTCGCATTTTCTCTCTCTCTCTCTTGCTTTTTTCTGGGATGCATTTTTCTTGCATGCTTTCTCTCGCTCGCTTTTTGTCTCGCCCGCTCGCTTTTTCTGTCTGTCTCACTTTTTGTCTCGCTTGATTTTTCGCTCGCTCGCGTTTTCTCCCGCTCGCTCGCATTTTCTCTCTCTCTCTCTTGCTTTTTTCTGGGATGCATTTTTCTTGCATGCTTTCTCTCGCTCTTGCTTTTCCTCTCGCTCTTGATTTTCCTCTCGCTCTTGCTTTTTCTGTCAGTCTCTCGCTTTCTCGTGTTTTCTCTCTCTCGCTCTTTTTTCTGGCATGCATTTTTCTGGCATGCATTTTTCTCGCTCTCGCTTTTTCTCTCGCTCACTTTTTCTCTCAGTCTCGCTCGCTTTTTCTGTCTGGCTCGCTCGTTTTTTCTGGCATGCATTTTTCTTGCGTGCTTCCTCTCACTCGCTTTTTCGCTTTCTCTCGCTCTCGCTTTTTTTCAGGCTCTCGCTTTTTCTCTCGCTCGCTCGCATTTTCTCTCTCTCGCTTTTTTCTGGCATGCATTTTTCTTGCATGCTTTCTTGCTCTCGCTTTTTCTGTCTGACGCGCTCGCTTTTTCTGTCTGACGCGCTCGCTTTTTCTGTCTGACGCGCTCGCTTTTTCTGTCTCGCTTTCTGTCTGTCTTGCTCGCTTTTTGTCTCGCTCGCTCGCTTTTTCCGTCTGTCTGGCTCGCTTTTTGTCTCTGGCATGCATTCTCTCGCTCGCTTTTTCTCTCGCTCGCTTTTTCTCTCGCTCGCTTTTTCTCTCGCTCGCTTTCTTTTCGGGCATGCATTTTTCTTGCATGCTTTCTCTCGCTCGCTTTTTCTCACTCGCTCGCTTTTTCTCGCTCGCTCACTTTTTCTGTCTGTCTTGCTTTTTGTCTCGCTCGCTCGCTTTTTGCCTCGCTCGCGTTTTCTCCCGCTCGCTCGCATTTTCTCTCTCTCTCTCTTGCTTTTTTTCTGGGATGCATTTTTCATGCATGCTTTCTCTCGCTCTCTCGCTTTTTCTCTCGCTCTCTCGCTTTTTCTCTCGCTTTTTCTCTCGCTCTCTCGCTTTCTCTCTCGTGTTTTCTCTCTCGCTCTTTTTTCTGGCATGCATTATTCTTGCATGCTTTCTCTCGCTCTCGCTTTTTGTCTCGCTCGCTTTTTCTGTCTGGCTCGCTTTTTCTGTCTGTCTGGCTCGCTTTTTCTGTCTGGCTCGCTTTTTCTGTCTGGCTCGCTTTTTCTGTCTCTCGCTTTTTGTCTGGCTCGCTTTTTCTGTCTCTCGCTTTTTGTCTGGCTCGCTTTTTCTGTCTGGCTCGCTCGCTTTTTCTGTCTGGCTCGCTCGCTTTTTGTCTCGCTCGCTTTTTCTGTCTGGCTCGCTCGCTTTTTCTGTCTGTCTCTCGCTTTTTGTCTCGCTCGCTTTTTCTGTCTGTCTCGCTCGCTTTTTCTGTCTCGCTCGCTTTTTCTGTCTGGCTCGCTCGCTTTTTCTGTCTGTCTCTCGCTTTTTGTCTCGCTCGCTTTTTCTGTCTGGCTCGCTCGCTTTTTCTGTCTGTCTCTCGCTTTTTGTCTCCCTCGCTTTTTCTGTCTGTCTGGCTCGCTTTTTCTGTCTGTCTGGCTCGCTTTTTCTGTCTGGCTCGCTCGCTTTTTCTGTCTGGCTCGCTCGCTTTTTCTGTCTGGCTCGCTCGCTTTTTCTGTCTGGCTCGCTCGCTTTTTCTGTCTGGCTCGCTCACTTTTTCTGTCTGTCTCTCGCTTTTTGTCTCGCTCGCTTTTTCTGTCTGTCTCACTCGCTTTTTCTGTCTGTCTCTCTCGCTTTTTGTCTCCCTCGCTTTTTCTGTCTGTCTCGCTCGCTTTTTCTGGCTCGCTCGCTTTTTCTGTCTCGCTCGCTTTTTCTGGCTCGCTCGCTTTTTCTGGCTCGCTCGCTTTTTCTGTCTGTCTCTCGCTTTTTGTCTCCCTCGCTTTTTCTGTCTGTCTCGCTCACTTTTTCTGTCTGTCTCGCTTTTTGTCTCGCTCGCTCGCTTTTTGCCTCGCTCGCGTTTTCTCCCGCTCGCTCGCATTTTCTCTCTCGCTCTCTTGCTTTTTTTCTGGGATGCATTTTTCTTGCATGCTTTCTCTCGCTTTTTCTCTCGCTCTCTCGCTTTTTCTCTCGCTCTCGCTTTTTCTCTCGCTCTCTCGCTTTCTCTCTCGTGTTTTCTCTCTCGCTCTTTTTTCTGGCATGCATTATTCTTGCATGCTTTCTCTCGGTCTCGCTTTTTGTCTCGCTCGCTTTTTCTGTCTATCTCGCTCGCTTTTTCTGTCTGTCTCGCTCGCTTTTTTTGTCTGGCTCGCTTTTTTTGTCTGGCTCGCTTTTTCTGTCTGGCTCGCTTTTTCTGTCTGGCTCGCTTTTTCTGTCTCTCGCTTTTTGTCTGGCTCGCTTTTTCTGTCTGGCTCGCTTTTTCTGTCTGGCTCGCTCGCTTTTTCTGTCTGGCTCGCTCGCTTTTTCTGTCTGGCTCGCTCGCTTTTTCTGTCTGGCTCGCTCGTTTTTTCTGGCATGCATTTTTCTTGCGTGCTTCCTCTCACTCGCTTTTTCGCTTTCTCTCGCTCTCGCTTTTTTTCAGGCTCTCGCTTTTTCTCTCGCTCGCTCGCATTTTCTCTCTCTCGCTTTTTTCTGGCATGCATTTTTCTTGCATGCTTTCTTGCTCTCGCTTTTTCTGTCTGACGCGCTCGCTTTTTCTGTCTGACGCGCTCGCTTTTTCTGTCTGACGCGCTCGCTTTTTCTGTCTCGCTTTCTGTCTGTCTTGCTCGCTTTTTGTCTCGCTCGCTCGCTTTTTCCGTCTGTCTGGCTCGCTTTTTGTCTCTGGCATGCATTCTCTCGCTCGCTTTTTCTCTCGCTCGCTTTTTCTCTCGCTCGCTTTTTCTCTCGCTCGCTTTTTCTCTCGCTCGCTTTTTCTCTCGCTCGCTTTCTTTTCGGGCATGCATTTTTCTTGCATGCTTTCTCTCGCTCGCTTTTTCTCACTCGCTCGCTTTTTCTCGCTCGCTCACTTTTTCTGTCTGTCTTGCTTTTTGTCTCGCTCGCTCGCTTTTTGCCTCGCTCGCGTTTTCTCCCGCTCGCTCGCATTTTCTCTCTCTCTCTCTTGCTTTTTTTCTGGGATGCATTTTTCATGCATGCTTTCTCTCGCTCTCTCGCTTTTTCTCTCGCTCTCTCGCTTTTTCTCTCGCTTTTTCTCTCGCTCTCTCGCTTTCTCTCTCGTGTTTTCTCTCTCGCTCTTTTTTCTGGCATGCATTATTCTTGCATGCTTTCTCTCGCTTTCGCTTTTTGTCTCGCTCGCTTTTTCTGTCTGGCTCGCTTTTTCTGTCTGTCTGGCTCGCTTTTTCTGTCTGGCTCGCTTTTTCTGTCTGGCTCGCTTTTTCTGTCTGGCTCGCTTTTTCTGTCTCTCGCTTTTTGTCTGGCTCGCTTTTTCTGTCTCTCGCTTTTTGTCTGGCTCGCTTTTTCTGTCTGGCTCGCTCGCTTTTTCTGTCTGGCTCGCTCGCTTTTTCTGTCTGTCTCTCGCTTTTTGTCTCGCTCGCTTTTTCTGTCTGTCTCGCTCGCTTTTTCTGTCTCTCTCGCTTTTTCTGTCTGGCTCGCTCGCTTTTTCTGTCTGTCTCTCGCTTTTTGTCTCGCTCGCTTTTTCTGTCTGGCTCGCTCGCTTTTTCTGTCTGTCTCTCGCTTTTTGTCTCCCTCGCTTTTTCTGTCTGTCTGGCTCGCTTTTTCTGTCTGTCTGGCTCGCTTTTTCTGTCTGGCTCGCTCGCTTTTTCTGTCTGGCTCGCTCGCTTTTTCTGTCTGGCTCGCTCGCTTTTTCTGTCTGTCTCTCGCTTTTTGTCTCGCTCGCTTTTTCTGTCTGTCTCACTCGCTTTTTCTGTCTGTCTCTCTCGCTTTTTGTCTCCCTCGCTTTTTCTGTCTGTCTCGCTCGCTTTTTCTGGCTCGCTCGCTTTTTCTGTCTCGCTCGCTTTTTCTGGCTCGCTCGCTTTTTCTGGCTCGCTCGCTTTTTCTGTCTGTCTCTCGCTTTTTGTCTCCCTCGCTTTTTCTGTCTGTCTCGCTCACTTTTTCTGTCTGTCTCGCTTTTTGTCTCGCTCGCTCGCTTTTTGCCTCGCTCGCGTTTTCTCCCGCTCGCTCGCATTTTCTCTCTCGCTCTCTTGCTTTTTTTCTGGGATGCATTTGTCTTGCATGCTTTCTCTCGCTTTTTCTCTCGCTCTCTCGCTTTTTCTCTCGCTCTCGCTTTTTCTCTCGCTCTCTCGCTTTTTCTCTCGCTCTCTCGCTTTCTCTCTCGTGTTTTCTCTCTCGCTCTTTTTTCTGGCATGCATTATTCTTGCATGCTTTCTCTCGGTCTCGCTTTTTGTCTCGCTTGCTTTTTCTGTCTATCTCGCTCGCTTTTTCTGTCTGTCTCGCTCGCTTTTTTTGTCTGGCTCGCTTTTTCTGTCTGGCTCGCTTTTTCTGTCTGGCTCGCTTTTTCTGTCTCTCGCTTTTTGTCTGGCTCGCTTTTTCTGTCTGGCTCGCTCGCTTTTTCTGTCTGGCTCGCTCGCTTTTTCTGTCTGGCTCGCTCGCTTTTTCTGTCTGGCTCGCTCGCTTTTTCTGTCTGGCTCGCTCGCTTTTTCTGTCTGGCTCGCTCGCTTTTTCTTTTTGTCTCCCTCGCTTTTTCTGTCTGTCTCCCTCGCTTTTTCTGTCTCCCTCGCTTTTTCTGTCTCCCTCGCTTTTTCTGGCTCGCTCGCTTTTTCTGGCTCGCTCGCTTTTTCTGGCTCGCTCGCTTTTTCTGTCTGGCTCGCTCGCTTTTTCTGTCTGTCTCTCGCTTTTTGTCTCCCTCGCTTTTTCTGTCTGTCTCTCGCTTTTTGTCTCGCTCGCTCGCTTTTTCTGTCTGTCTCGCTCGCTTTTTCTGTCTGTCTCGCTCGCTTTTTCTGTCTGTCTCGCTCGCTTTTTCTGTCTGTCTCGCTCGCTTTTTCTGTCTGTCTCGCTCGCTTTTTCTGTCTGTCTGGCTCGCTTTTTCTGTCTCGCTCGCTTTTTCTGTCTCGCTCACTTTTTCTGTCTGTCTGGCTCGCTTTTTCTGTCTGTCTCTCGCTTTTTGTCTCGCTCTTTTCTGTCTGTCTCGCTCGCTTTTTCTGTCTGTCTGGCTCGCTTTTTCTGTCTGTCTCTCGCTTTTTGTCTCGCTCTTTTCTGTCTGTCTCGCTCGCTTTTTCTGTCTGTCTGGCTCGCTTTTTCTGTCTGTCTCTCGCTTTTTGTCTCGCTCGCTCGCTTTTTCTGTCTGTCTCGCTCGCTTTTTCTGTCTGGCTCGCTTTTTCTGTCTGTCTGGCTCGCTTTTTCTGTCTGTCTCGCTCGCTTTTTCTGTCTGTCTGGCTCGCTTTTTCTGTCTGCCTGGCTCGCTTTTTCTGTCTGTCTGTCTCGCTTTTTGTCTCTGGCATGCATTCTCTCGCTCGCTTTTTTCTGTCTGTCTCGCTCGCTTTTTCTCTCTCTCGTTTTTTTTCTGGCAGGCATTTTTCTTGCATGCTTTCTCTCGCTCGCTTTTTCTCACTCGCTCGCTTTTTGTCTCGCTCGCTTTTTGTCTCGCTCGCTCACTTTTTCTGTCTGTCTCGCTTTTTGTCTCGCTCGATTTTTCGCTCCCTCGCGTTTTCTCCCGCTCGCTCACATTTTCTCTCTCTCTCTCTCTCGCTTTTTTCTGGGATACATTTTTCTTGCACGCTTTCTGTCGGGCTCTCGCTTTTTCTGTCGGGCTCTCGCTTTTTCTGTCGGGCTCTCGCTTTTTCTGTCGGGCTCTCGCTATATCTGTCGGGCTCTCGCTATATCTGTCGGGCTCTCGCTTTCTCTGTCGGGCTCTCGCTTTCTCTGTCGGGCTCTCGCTTTCTCTGTCGGGCCCTCGCTTTCTCTGTCGGGCCCTCGCTTTCTCTGTCGGGCTCTCGCTTTCTCTGTCGGGCTCTCGCTTTCTCTGTCGATTTTTCTTTCTCTCGCTCTTTTTTCTGGCATGCATTTTTCTTGTGTGCTTTCTCTCACTCGCTTTTTCGCTTTCTCTCGCTCTTGCTTTTTCTCTCGGTCTCTCGCATTTTCTCTCGAGTTTTCTCTCTCTCTCGCTTTTTTTTCTGGCATGCATTTTTCCTGCATGCTTTCTCTCGCTCTCGCTTTTTCTCTCGCTTACTTTTTCTGTGGGTCTCGCTCGTTTTTTTTTGTCGGTCTCGCTCACTTTTTTTTGTCTGTCGCTTTTTTTGCATTCTTTTTCTGTCGCTCTCGCTTTTTCTCTCTCGATTTTTCTCGCTCGCTCACTTTTTCTCTGTCTTGCGCTTTTTCCTCTGTCTCACGCTCTCGCGCTTTCTCTCTCGCTCGGTTTTTCTGTCTCTCTCTCGCTTTTTCCCCCTCTCGCTTTTTCCCTCTCTCGCTTTTTTTCTGGCATGCATTTTTGTGCATGCTTTCTCTCACTCTCGCTTTTTCTCTCGCTCGCTTTTTCTGTGGGTCTCGCTCGCTTTTTTTGTCGGTCTCGCTCACTTTTTCTGTCTCTGTCGCTTTTTTTCGTTCCTTTCTGTCGCTCTCGCTTTTTCTCTCGATTTTTCTCGCTCGCTCACTTTTTCTCTGTCTCAACGCTCTCACGCTCTCTCGCTCGCCTTTTCTCTCTCGCTCGCTTTTTCTGTCTGTCTCTCGCTTTTTCTCTGTCTTGCTTTTTCTCGCTTGCTCTTTTTCTCACTCTCGCTCGCTTTTTCTCTCTCTCTCGCACTTTTTCTCTCGCTTTTTTTCTGGCATGCATTTTTCTTGCATGCTTTCTCTCGCTCGTGCTTTCTCTCGCTTGCTTTTTCTGTGGGTCTCGCTCGCTTTTTGTCTCGCCCGCTCGCTTTTTCTGTCTGTCCCGCGATTTGTCTCGCTCGCATTTTCTCCCGCTCGCTCGCATTTTCTCTCCCTCTCTCGCTTTTTTGTGATGCATTTTTCTTGCATGCTTTCTGTCGCTCGCCTTTTCCTCTCGCTCTCGCTTTTTCTGTCGGTCTCTCGCTTTCTCTCTCGTGTTTTCTCTCTCTCGCTCTTTTTTTCTTGCATGCTTTCTCTCGCTCTTGCTTTTTCTCTCGCTCGCTTTTTCTGTGGGTCTTGCTGGTTTTTTTTGTCGGTCTCACTCGCTTTTTTTGTCTCTGTCGCTTTTTTTGCGTTTTTTTCTGTCGCTCTCGCTTTTTCTCTCTCAATTTTTCTCGCTCGCTCACTTTTTCTCTGTCTTGCGCTTTTTCCTCTGTCTCACTTTTTCTCTCGCTCGCTCGCTTTTTCTGTCTGTCTCGCTCGCTTTTTTCTGGCATGCATTTTTCTTGCATGCTTTCTCGCTCTCACTTTTTCTCTCGCTCGCTCGCTCGCTTTTTCTGTCTGTCTCGCTCGCTTTTTTCTGGCATGCATTTTTCTTGCATGCTTTCTCTTGCTCTCGCTTTTTCGCTCGGTTTTTCTGTCTGACTCACTCGCTTTTTCTGTCTGTCTCGCTTTCTGTTTGTCTCGCTCGCTCGCTTTTTCTGTCTGGCTCGCTTTTTGTCTCTGGCATGCATTCTCTCACTCGCATTTTCTCCCGCTCGCTCACTTTTTCTGTCTCGCTCGCTTTTTTTGCATTCTTTTTCTGTCACTCTCTCACTTTTTCTCTCTCGATTTTTCTCGCTCGCTCGCTTTTTCTCTGTCTCGTGCTTTATCTCTGTCTCGCGCTCTCGCGCTTTTTCTCTCTCGGTCGCCTTTTCTCTCTCATTCATTTTTTCTGTCTGTCGCTCGCTTTTTCTCTCGCTTTTTCACTCGCTCATTTTATCTGTCACGCTCGCTTTTTCGCTTGCTTTTTCTGTCTGTCTCGCTTGCTTTTTCTGTCTGTCTCGCTCGCTTTTTGTCTCGCTCGTTCGCTCTTTGTCTCGCTCGCTCACCTTTTCTGTCTGTCTCGCTCGCTTTTTCTGTCTGTCTCGCTCTCGCTTTTTTCTGGGATGCATTTTTCTTGCATGCTTTCTCTCGCTCTCGCTTTTTCTGTCGGGCTCTCGCTTTTTCTGTCGGGCTCTCGCTTTTTCTGTCGGGCTCTCGCTTTTTCTGTCGGGCTCTCGCTTTTTCGGTCGGGCTCTCGCTTTTTCGGTCGGGCTCTCGCTTTTTCGGTCGGGCTCTCGCTTTTTCGGTCGGGCTCTCGCTTTTTCGGTCGGGCTCTCGCTTTTTCGGTCGGGCTCTCGCTTTCTCTCTCTCGCTCTTTTTTCTGGCATGCATTTTTCTTGCATGCTTTCTCTCGCTCGCTTTTTCTCTCGCTCTCGCTTTTTCTGTCGGTCTCTTGCTTTTTCTCTCGCTCTCGCGTTTTCTGTTGGTGTCTCGCTTTTTCTCTCGAGTTTTCTCTCTCTCTCGCTTTTTTTCTGGCATGCATTTTTCTTGCATGCTTTCTCTCGCTCGCTTTTTGTCTCGCTCGCTATTTCTGTCTGTCTCGCTCGCTATTTCTGTCTGTCTTGCTCGCTATTTCTGTCTGACTCGCTTTTTGTCACTCGCTCACTTTTTTTCTGTCTCGCTTGCTTGCTTTTTCTGTCTCGCTCGTTTTTTGTCGCTCGCTTTTTCTTACTCGCTCGCTTTTTCTGTCTGTCTCGCTCGCTTTTTGTCTCGCTCGCTTTTTCTGTCTGTCTGTCTCTCGCTTTTCCTCTCTCTCTCTCTCTCTCGCTTTTTCTCTCTCTCGCTTTTTTTCTGGCATGCATTTTTCTTGCATGCTTTCTCGCTCTCGCTTTTTCTCTCGCTCGCTTTTTCTCACTCACTCGCTTTTTCTGTCTGTCTGTCTCGCTCGCTTTTTGTCTTGCTCGCTTTTTTCTGGCATGCATTTCTCATGCATGCTTTCTCGCTCTCGCCTTTTCTCTCGCTCGCTCGTTTTTTCTGTCTCGCTCGCTTTTTGTCTCGCTTTTACAGTCTCGCTCGCTTTTGCTGTTGCTCTCTTGCTTTTTCTCTCTATCTCGCTTTTTCTGTCTTGCTCGCTTTTTCTGTCTGTCGTGCTTTTTGTCTCGCTCGCTTGTTTTTTCAGTCTTGCTCGCTTTTGCTGTCGCTCCCTCGCGTTTTCTCTCTATCTCGCTTTTTCTGTTGGTCTCACTCGCTTTTTGGTCTCGATCGCTTTTTTTGTTGGTCTCGCTTACTTTTTTTTGCATTCTTTTTCTCTGTCTTGCGCTTTTTCTCTGTCTTGCGCTTTTTCTCTGTCTTGCGCTTTTCTCTCTCGCTCGCTTTTTCTCTCTCTCGCGCACTTTTTTTCTCTCTCGCGCTTGTTCTCTCTCGCGCACTTTTTGTCTCGCTCGCTTTCTGTCTAGCTTTTTCTCTCTCGCTCGCTTTTTCTCTCTCTCGCGCACTTTTTTTCTCTCTCGCGCTTGTTCTCTCTCGCGCACTTTTTGTCTCGCTCGCTTTCTGTCTAGCTTTTTCTCTCTCGCTCGCTTTTTCTCTCTTTCGCTGGCTTTTTCTCGCTGGATTTTTATCTCCTCTTTCGCTTTTCCTCTCGCTCTCGCTTTTTCTCTCTTGTTCGCTTTTTCTCTCGCTGTTTCTTTTTCTCTCTCACTGTTTCTTTTCCTCTCACTCGCTTTTTCTTTCACGCGCTCGCTTTTTCTCTCTCGCTCGCTTTTTCAGTCTTGCTCGCTTTTGCTGTCGCTCCCTTGCTTTTTCTCTCATTCTCGCTTTTTCTGTCTTGCTTGCTTTTTTTTGCATTCTCTTTCTTTCGCTCTCTCGCTTTTTCTCGCTCGCTCACTTTTTCTCTGTCTCGCGCTTTTTCTCTGTCTCGCGCTCTTGCGCTTTTTTTCTCTCTCGCGCTTTTTCTCGCTTTTTCTCTCTCTCTCGCTTTTTCTCTCGCATGCTTCTTTTCTGGCATGCATTTTACTTGCATGCTTTGTCTCTCGCTCTCGCTTTGTCTCTCGAGTTCGCTTTTTCTCTCGCCTTTTCTCTCGCCTTTTCTCTCGCTCGCTGGCTTTTTCTCGCTGGCTTTTTATCTCCTCTTTCGCTTTTTCTCTCGCTCTCTTTTTCTCTCTCGCTGTTTCTTTTCCTCTCGCTCACTTTTACTGTCGCGCTCTCGCTTTTTATTTCGCACGCTCGCTTTTTCTCTCTCTCTCTATCTCTCGCTCGCTTTTTTTGTCTCGCTCACTTTTTCTCTCTCGCGCTCGCTTTTGCTGTCGCTCCCTCGCTTTTTCTCATTCTCGCTTTTTCTGTCGGTCTCGCTCGCTTTTTTTTTGCATTCTTTTTCTTTCGCTCTCTCGCTTTTTCTCTTGCTTTTTCTCTCTCGCTTTTTCTCTCGCACACTCCTTTTCTGGCATGCATTTTACTTGCATACTTTTTCTCTCGCTCTTGCTTTGTCTCTCGTTCGCTTTTTCTCACTCGCTTTTTCTCTCACCTTTTCTCTCGCTCGCTTGTTCCCTCTCTCGCTCTCGCTTTTTCTCTCGCTCTCGCTTTTTCTCTCGCTCTCGCTTTTTCTCTCGCTCACTTTTACTGTCGCGCTCTCACTTTTTCTTTCGCGCGCTCGCTTTTTCTCTCTCGGTCTCTAGCTTTTTCTCTATCTCTCGCTCACTTTTTTTGTCTCGCTCGCTTTTTTGGTCTCGCTCGCTTTTGCTGTCGCTCCCTCGCTTTTGCTGTCGGTCTCGCTCGCTTTTTCTGTCTCGCTCGCTTTTTTTGCATTCTTTTTCTTTCGCTCTCTCGCTTTTTCTCGATTTTTCTCTGTCTCGCGCTTTTTCTCTGTCTCGCGCTTTTTCTCTGTCTCGCGCTTTTTCTCTGTCTCGCGCTTTTTCTCTGTCTCGCACTCTCGCGCTTTTTCTCTCTCATGTTTTTTCTCTCTTGTGCCTTTCTCTCGCTTTTTTTCTCTCTCTCACTTTTTTTCTCGCATGCTTTGTCTCTCGCTCTCGCTTTGTCTCTTGAGTTCGCTTTTTCTCTCGCTTTTTCTCTCTCGCTCGCTTTTTCTGTCTGTCTCGCTCGCTTTTTGTCTCGCTCGCTCGCTTTTTCAGTCTCGCTCACTTTTTCTGTCATGCTCTCTTTTGCTGTTGCTCTCTCGCTTTTTCTCTCTATCTCGCTTTTTCTGTCGGTCGCTCGCTTTTTACCTCCTCTTTTGCTTTTTCTCTCTCGCTGTTTCGTTTCCTCTCTCTCTCGCTTTTTCTCTTTCTGTCGCTCTCGTTTTTTCTGTCGCGCTCTCGCTTTTTCTCTCTTGGTCTCTCTCTCGCTTTTTCTCTCTTGGTCTCTCTCTCGCTGTTTCTTTTTCTCTCTTGCTGTTTCGTTTCCTCGCTCGCTGGCTTTTCCCCTCTCGCTCGCTTTTTATCTTTCTGTCGCTCTCGCTTTTTTCTTGGTCTCGCTCGCTTGTTTTGCACACTTTTTTTTGTCGATCTCTCGCTTTTTCTCTCTCTCGATTTTTCTCGCTCGTTCACTTTTTCTATCTCGCTTTTTCTCGCTCGCTCGCTTTTTCTTCCGCTCGCTCGCATTTCCTCTCTCGCGCTCGCTTTTTCTGTCTTGCTTTGTTTCTCTCTTTTTTGTCAGTCTCACTCGCTTTTTTTCTTGGTCTCGCTCGCTTGTTTTGCACTCTTTTTTTGTCGATCTCTCGCTTTTTCTCTCTCTCGATTTTTCTCGCTCGTTCACTTTTTCTGTCTCGTGCTTTTTCTCTCTCGGTCGCTTTCTCTCTCGCTCGCCTTTTCTCTCTCGCTCGCTTGTTCTGTCTGTCTCTCGCTTTTTCACTTGCTCATTTTATCTGTCACACTCGCTTTTTCACTCGCTTTTTCTGAAAATGTGTTGCTGGTTAAAGCACAGCAGGTCAGGCAGCATCCAAGGAACAGGAAATTTGACGTTTCGGGCCAGAGCCCTTCATCAGGCCCGAAGCGTCGAATTTCCTGTTCCTTGGATGCTGCCTGACCTGCTGTGCTTTAACCAGCAACACATTTTCAGCTGTGATCTCCAGCATCTGCAGACCTCACTTTTCACTCGCTTTTTCTGTCTGTCTCGCTCGCTTTTTCTCACTTGCTCGCTTCTTGTTTCGCCCGCTCGCTTTTTCTGTCGGTCTCACTCGCTTTTTCTCTCTCTCATTTTATCTATCATGCTTGCTTTTTCTCTTGCTCGTTTTTGCTGTCGGTCTCGCTGGCTCGTTTTTTCGCTCGCTTGCTTTTTCTGTCTGTCTCACTCGCTTTTTCGTGCTCTTTTTCTGTTTTTTGTTTCTATTTGCTGTCGCTCTCTTGCATATCTTCTCGCTCTCGCTTTTTCTCTCTCTCGCTCGCTCTTTCTCTCGCTCTCGCTGTTTCTTTTCCTCTCTTGCTCGCTTTTCCCCTCTCACTCGCTTTTTCTCTTTCTGTTGCGCTCGCTTTTACTGTCGCGCGCTCGCTTTTTCTGTCGGTCTCTCACTTTTTCTCTCGCTTTTTTTTCTGGCATGCATTTTTCTTGCATGCTTTTTCTTGCTCGCTTGTTCGCTCGCTCGCTCCATTTTTTTGTCGGTCTCTTGCTCATTTTTTTCGCTTGCTCAGTTTTTTTGTCTCACTCGCTTTTTCGCGCTCTCTTTTTCTGTTATGCACTCTTGCTGTTGCTTTTCTTTTATTTCCTCTCGCTCTATTTTTTTCTCACTCGCTTTTTCACTCTTGCTCACTTTTTCTGTCTCTCGCTTTTTCTCACTCTTTCTCTCTCACTTTTTCTCTCTCTCGCTTGCTCGCTTTTTCTTTTTCCCGCTCGCTTTTTATCTCTTTCGCTTTCTCTCTCGCTCACTTTTTCTCTTTCCATCGCGCTCGCTTTTTCTGTCGTGCGCTCGCTTTTACTGTCGCTCGCTCCCTTTTTCGCTCTCGGTGTCTCGCTTTTTCTCTCTATCTCTCGCTCGCTTTTTCTCACTTGCTCGCTTTTTCTGTCTGTCTCGCTCGCTTTTTTTTGTCTTGCTCGCTTTTTGTCTCGCCTGCTCGTTTTTTCTGTCTGGCTCGTTTTTCTGTCTGGCTCGCTTTTTCTCTCGCTCGCTCGCTTTTTCTCTTGCCCGCTCGTTTTTTCTGTCGGTCTCGCTCGCTTTTTCTCTCTCTCATTTTATCTATCATGCTTGCTTTTTCTCTCGCTCGCTTTTGCTGTCGGTCTCGCTGGCTCGTTTTTTCGCTCGCTTGCTTTTTCTGTCTGTCTCACTCGCTTTTTCGCGCTCTCTTTTTCTGTTTTTTGTTTCTATTTGCTGTCGCTCTCTTGCATATCCTCTCTCTCTCGCTTGCTTTTTCTCGCTCGCCTTTTCTCTCGCTCTCGCTTTTTCTCTCTCTCGCTCGCTTTTTCTGTCGGTCTTGCTCGCTTTTTCTCGCTTGCTCTTTCTCTCGCTCTCGCTCTCGCTGTTTCTTTTCCTCTCTTGCTCGCTTTTCCCCTCTCACTCGCTTTTTCTCTTTCTGTTGCGCTCGCTTTTACTGTCGCGCGCTCACTTTTTCTGTCGGTCTCTCGCTTTTTCTCTCTCGCTTTTTTTTCCTGGCATGCATTTTTCTTGCATGCTTTTTCTCGCTCGCTTTTTCGCTCGCTCGCTCCTTTTTTTTGTCGGTCTCTTGCTCATTTTTTTCGCTCGCTCAGTTTTTTTGTCTCACTCGCTTTTTCGCGCTCTCTTTTTCTGTTATGCACTCTTTTGCTGTTGCTCTCCTTTTTTTCTCTCTCGCTCGCTTTTTTTCTCGCTCGCTTTTTTCTCGCTCACTTTTTCACTCTTGCTCACTTTTTCTGTCTCTCGCTTTTTCTCACTCTTTCTCTCTCACTTTTTCTCTCTCGCTTTTTCTCTCTCTCGCTCACTCGCTTTTTCTCTCTCTCGCTCGCTCGCTTTTTCTCTCTCTCGCTCGCTCGCTTTTTCTCTCTCTCGCTCGCTCGCTTTTTCTCTCTCTCTCCCGCTCGCTTTTTCTCTCTCCCGCTCGCTTTTTCTCTCTCCCACTCGCTTTTTCTCTCTCCCGCTCGCTTTTCTTTTTCCTGCTCGCTTTTTATCTCCTCTTTCGCTTTTTCTCGCTCTCGCTTTTTCTCTCTCGCTCGCTTTTTCTCTTTCCATCGCGCTTGCTTTTTCTGTCGCGCGCTGGCTTTTTCTCTCTGTCTCTCGCTTTTTTTCTCTCTATCTCTCGCTCGCTTTTTCTCTTGCTCGCCTTTTCTGTCTGTCTCACTTGCTTTTTCACTCTCGCTCACCATTTTCTGTCGCTCACTTTTTCCCGCTCGCTTTTTATCTCCTCTTTCGCTTTTTCTCTCGCTCCCACTTTTGCTCTCACTCCTGCTTTTGCTCTCTCGTTCGCTTTTTCTCTTTCTGTCGCGCGCTCGCTTTTACTGTCGCTCGCTCCCTTTTTCGCTCTCGGTCTCTCGCTTTTTCTCTCTCTCTATCTCTTGCTCACTTTTTCTCACTTGCTCGCTTTTTCTGTCTGTCTCGCTCGCTTTTTCTGTCTGTCTCGCTCGCTTGCTTTTTCTGTTGGTATCTCGCTTTTTCTCTCGCACTTTTTTATCTGGCATGCATTTTTCTTGCATGCTTTCTCTCGCTAGCGCTTTTTCTCTCGCTCGCTTTCCCCCTCTCTCGCTTTTTCTCTCGCACACTTCCTTTCTGGCATGCATTTTACTTGCATGCTTTGTCTCTCGCTCTCGCTTTGTCTCTCGAGTTCGCTTTTTCTCACTTGCTTTTTCTCTCGCCTTTTCTCTCGCTCGCTGGCTTTTTCTTGCTGGCTTTTTATCTCCTCTTTCGCTTTTTCTCTCGCTCTCACTTTTTCTCTCGCTGATTCTTTTTCTCTCTCACCTGTTTCTTTTCCTCTTGCTCACTTTTACTCTCGCGCTCTCGCTTTTTCTTTCGCACGCTCGCTTTTTCCCTCTCTCGGTCTCTCGCTTTTTCTCTCTCTCTCGCTCTCTCTCTCTCGCTCACTTTTTGTCTCGCTCGCTTTTTCTCTCTCGCGCTCACTTTTGCTGTCGCTCCCTCGCTTTTTCTCTCATTCTCGCTTTTTCTCTCATTCTCGCTTTTTCTGTCGGTCTCGCTCGCTTTTTCTGTCTTGCTCGCTTTTTTTGCATTCTTTTTCTTTCGCTCTCTCGCTTTTTCTCGCTCGCTCACTTTTTCTCTGTCTCACGTTTTTCTCTGTCTCGCGCTCTGGCACTTTTTCTCTCTCTCATGCTTTTTCTCTCTGGCTTTTTCTCCCTCTCTCTCGCTTTTTCTCTCTCGCTTTTTCTCTCGCACGCTCCTTTTCTGGCATGCATTTTACTTGCATGCTTTGTCTCTCGCTTTGTCTCTCGCTCTCGCTTTGTCTCTCGTTCGCTTTTTTTCACTCGCTTTTTCTTTCGCTCGCTTGTTCCCTCTCTCGCTGGCTTTTTCTCGCTCTAGCTTTTTATCTCCTCTTTCGCTTTTTCTCTCGCTCTCGCTTTTTCTCTCGCTCTCGCTTTTTCTCCTTTTGCTCTCTCGCTGTTTCTTTTGCTCTCGCTCACTTTTACTGTCGCGCTCTCGCTTTTTCTTTTGCGCGCTCGCTTTTTCTCTCTCGGTCTTTCGCTTTGTCTCTATCTCTCGCTCGCTTTTTTTGTCTCGCTCACTTTTTGTCTCGCTCGCTTTTTCTCTCTCGCGCTCACTTTTGCTGTTGCTCCCTCGCTTTTTCTCTCTATCTCGCTTTTTCTGTCGGTCTTGCTCGCTTTTTTTTGCATTCTTTTTCTTTCGCTCTCTAGCTTTTTCTCGATTTTTCTCGCTCGCTCACTTTTTCTCTGTCTCGCGCTTTTTCTCTGTCTCGCGCTTTTTCTCTGTCTCGCGCTTTTTCTCTCTCGCGCTTTTTCTCTCTCGCGCTTTTTCTCTCTCGCGCTTTTTCTCTCGCACACTTTTTTCTCGCATGCTTTGTCTCTCGCTCTTGCTTTGTCTCTCGCTTTTTCTGTCTGTCTCGCTCGCTTTTTGTCTCGCTCGCTTTTTCTGTGTCGCTCACTTTTTCTGTTTGTCTCGCTCGCTTTTTCTGTCTGTCTCGCTTGCTTTTGCTGTCGCTCCCTCGCTTTTTCTCTCTATCTCGCTTTTTCTGTCGGTCTTGCTCGCTTTTTTTTGCATTCTTTTTCTTTCGCTCTCTCGCTTTTTCTCGATTTTTCTCGCTCGCTCACTTTTTCTCTGTCTCGCGCTTTTTCTCTGTCTCGCACTCTTGCGCTTTTTCTCTCTCATGCTTTTTCTCTCTCGCGCCTTTCTCTTGCTTTTTTCTCTCTCTCGCTTTTTCTCTCGCATGCTTTGTCTCTCGCTCTTGCTTTGTCTCTCGAGTTCGCTTTTTCTCTCGCTTTTTCTGTCTGTCTCGCTCGCTTTTTGTCTCGCTCGCTCGCTTTTTCAGTCTCGCTCGCTATTTCTGTCGTGCTCTCTTTTGCTGTTGCTCTCTCGCTTTTTCTCTCTATCTCACTTTTTCTGTCGGTCGCTCGCTTTTTACCTCCTCTTTTGCTTTTTCTCTCTCGCTGTTTCATTTCCTCTCTCACTCGCTTTTTCTCTTTCTGTCGCGCTCTCGTTTTTTCTGTCGCGCTCTCGTTTTTTCTCTCTTGGTCTCTCACTTGCTTTTTCTCTCTTGCTGTTTCGTTTCCTCTCTCGCTGGCTTTTCCCCTCTCGCTCGCTTTTTCTCTTTCTGTCGCTCTCGCTTTTTCCTCTCTCTCGCTCGCTTTTTCTGTCGCGCGCTCGCTTGTTTTTTCTGTCTGTCTAGTTCGTTTTTTGTCTTGCTCGCTTTTTGTCTCGCGCGCTCGCATTTTCTCTTGCTCGCTTTTTCTGTCTGTCTCGCTTGCTTTTTCTCGCTCTCGCTCGCTTTTTATCTCTTTCGCTTTTTCTCTCGCTCTCGCTTTTTCTCTCGCTTCCTTTTTCTCTCTTTCGCTGTTTCTTTTTCTCTCTCTGTTGCGCTCGCTTTTTCTGTTGCGCGCTCGCTTTTTTCTCTCTCGCTTGCTTTTTCTCTTTCTCTCTCGCTGTTTCTTTTTCTCTCTCTGCTCTCTTTTACTGTCATGCTCGCTTTTTCTGTTGCGCGTTGGGTTTTTTCTCTCGCTTGCTTTTTCTGTCTCTCGCGCGCTTTTTCTCGCGCACTTTTTATCCTCTTTCGCTTTTTCTCTCTCTCGCTCGCCTTTTCGTCCCGCTTGCTTTTCCTCTTGCCCGCTCGCTCGCTTTTTCTGTCGGTCGGTCTCGCTTTTTCTGTCGGTCTTGCTTGTTTTTTTGCATTCTTTTTCTGTCGCTCGCTCGCTTTTTCTCTCTTTCTCGCTTACTTTTTCACTGTTTCGTGTTTTTTTCTCTCTCGCTCGCTTTTTCTGTCTGTCTCTTGCTTTTTCTCTCTCTCGCTCGCTTTTTCACTCGCTTTTTCTGTCTGTCTCGCTTGCTTTTTCTTGCTCGCTCGCTTTTTGTCTTGCCTGCTCGCTTTTCCTCTTGCCCGCTCACTTCTACTGTTGGTCTCGCTCGCTTTTTTTGCATTCTTTTTCTGTCGCTCGCTCACTTTTTCTCTGTCTCGCACGTTTTCTCTGCCTTGCGCTCTCATGCTTTTTCTCTCTCGCTTTTTCTGTCTGTCTCTTGCTTTTTCTCTCTCCCGTTTTTTTCACTTGCTCATTTTGTCTGTCTCGCTCACTTTTTCTCTCACCTGCTCGCTTTTTCTCTCGCTCGCTTTTTCTGTCGCTCTTTTTTCTCTCTCGCTTTTTCTCACGCTTTTCTCTCTCTCTCGCTTTTTCTGTCGGTCTCGCTTGCTTTTTCTCTCTCGCTCTCGCTTTTTCTCTCGCTCGCTTTTTCTCTTTCTGTCACTCTCCTTTACTGTCGCGCGCTCGCTTTTTCTGTCTTGCTCTCTTTTGCTATCGCTCTCTCGCTTTATCTCGCTTTTTCTGTTGGTCTCTCGCTTTTTCTCGTTTTTTTTCTGGCATGCATTTTTCGTGCTCGCTTTTTCTCTCTCGTGTTCGCTCGCTTTTTCTGTCGGTCTCTCGCTTTTTCTCTCTCTCCTTTTTTTTGTCGGTCTCTCGCTCAGTTTTTTGCTCGCTTGGTTTTTCTGTCTCACTTGCTTTTTCGCGCTCTCTTTTTCTGTTATGCTCCCTTTTGCTGTTGCTCTCCTTTTTTTTCTCGCTTCTTCTCTCGCTCGCCTTTTCACTCTCGCTCACTTTTTCTGTCTCGCTTTTTCTCACTTTCTCGCTTTTTCTCTCGCTCGCTTGCTTTTTCTCTTGCTCGCTTTTCCCCCTCTCGCTCGCTTTTTCCCGCTCGCTTTTTATCTCCTCTTTCGCTTTCTCTCGCTCTTGCTTTTTCTCTCGCTGTTTCTTTTTCTCTCTCGCTTTTTCTCTTTCTGTCGCTCTCGCTCTTTCTCTTTCTGTTGCGCTCTCGCTTTTTCTCTCTCTCTCTCTATCTCTCGCTCGCTTTTTCTCACTCGCTCGCTTTTTCTGTCTGTCTCGCTCGCTTTTTGTCTCGCCCACTCGCTTATTCTCTTGCTCGCTTTTTCTGTCTGTCTCGCTTTTTGCCTCGCTCGCTTTTTCTATCTGTCTCGCTCGCTTTTTCTGTCTGTCTCGCTCGCTCGCTTTTGCTGTTGCTCTTTTTCTCTCTCTCTCGCTCGCTTTTTCTCTCGCTCGCTTTTTCTCTCGCTCGCTTTTTCTCGTTCGCTGTTTCACTCGCTCACTTTTTGTGTCTCGCTTTTTCTCACTTTTTCGCTCTCGCTCACTCGCTTTTGCTCTCGCTCGCTTTCCTCGCTCGCTTTTTCTCGCTCGTTTTCTCTCGTTCTCGCTTTTTCTCGCTCGCTTTTTCTCGCTCGCTTTTTCTCTCGCTCTCGCTTTTTCTCTCGTTCGCTTTTTGTCTCGCTGTTTCCTTTTCTCTCTCGCTGTTTCTTTTCCTCTCTCGCTCGCTTTTTCTCTCTTGGTCTCTTGCTTTTTCTCTCTCTCTCTCTCTCTACCTCTCGCTCGCTTTTTCTGTCTGTTTCGCTCGCTTTTTGTCTCGCTCGCTTTTTCTCTCTGTCTTGCTCGCTTTTTCTCTCTCTCGCTCGCTTTTGCTGTCGCTCTTTTTTTCTCTCTTTGTGTCTCTCGCTCGCTTTTTCTGTCGTTTTTTTTCTCTTTTTCACTCGCTCGCTCGCTTTTACTCTTGCTCGCTTTTTCTCCCTCTCGCTCGCTTTTTCTCGTTCGTTTTCTCTCGCTCTCGCTTTTTCTCTCTCGCTGTTTCTTTTCCTTTGGCTCACCTTTTCTTTTACTGTCGCGCTCTCGCTTTTTCTCTCTCTCTCTGTGTCTCGCTCGCTTTTTCTCTGGCCCGCTCGCTTTTTCTGTCTGTCTCACTTTTTGTCTCGCTGTTTGTCTCGTTCGCTCGCTTTTTCTCTCGCTGGCTTTTTCAGTCATGCTCTCTTTTACTGTCTCTCGCTCGCTTTTTCTCTCTTGCTCACTTTTCCTCTCTCTCGCTCGCTTTTTCTGTTGGTCTCGCTCGCTTTTTTTGCGTTCTTTTTCTGTTACTCTCTTGCTTTTTCTCTCTCGATTTTTCTCGCTCGCTCGCTTTTTCTCTGTCTCGCGTTCTCGCGCTTTTTTTCACTCGCTCGCTTTTTCCTCTCGCTCACTTTTTCTGTCGGTCTCGCTCACTTTTTCTCTCTCTCATTTTATCTATCATGCTCGCTTTTTCTCTCGCTTGCTCGCTTTTTCTCACTCGCTCGCTTTTTATCTCCTCTTTCGCTTTTTCTCTCGCTTCCTTTTTCTCTCTCTCGCTGTTTCTTTTTCTTTTTCTCTCTCTCGCTCTCTTTTACTGTCGCTCTCGCTTTTTCTGTTGCGCATTGGGTTTTTTCTCTCTATCTCGCTCGCATTTTCTCTCGCTTGCTTTTTCTCTTTCTCTCTCGCTGTTTCTTTTTCTCTCTCTGTCGCACTCGCTTTTTCTGTTGCGCGTTGGGTTTTCAATCAACCTCTATCAAATCTCCCCTAAACCTTCTTTTCTCCAATGAGAACAGCCCCAAGTGCCTCAGCCTTTCCTCATACGATCTTCCTACCATACCAGGCAACATCCTGGTAAACCTCCTCTGTACCCATTCCAGTGCCTCCACATCCTTCCTATAGTATGGCGACCAAAACTGCACACAATACCCCAGATGAGGCCGCACCAGAGTCTTATACAACTGCAACATGACCTCAGGACTCCGGAACTCAATTCCTCTACCAATAAAAGCCAGTACGCCATATGCCTTCTTCCCAGCACTATTTACCTGGATGGCAACTTTCAGAGATCTGTGTACATGGACACCAAGACCCCTCTGCTCATCCACACTACCAAGTATCTGACCATTAGCCCAGTACTCCATCTTCTTGTTACTCTTACCAAAGTGAATCACTTCACACTTAGCTACACTGAACTCCATTTGGCACCTTTCTGCCCAGCTCTGCAGCTTATCTATATCCCGCTGTAACCTGCCACATCCTTCCTCGCTGTCAACAACTCCACCGACTTTCGTATCATCCGCAAACTTGCTCACCCAACCTTCTAGCCCCTCCTCCAGGTCATTTATAAAAATGACAAACAGTAATGGTCCCAAAACAGATCCTTGCGGAACACCGCTAGTAACTGCACTCCAAGATTAACCTTTACCATCAACTACTACCCTCTGTCTTCTTCCAGCCAGCCAATTCCTAATCCAAACCTCCAACTCCCCCTCAATGCCATACCTCCATATTTTTTGCAGTAGCCTACCATGGGGAACCTTATCAAACGCCTTACTAAAATCCATATACACCACATCTACTGCTTTACCCTCGTCCACCTCCTTGGTCACCTTCTCAAAGAACTCAATAAGGTTTGTGAGGCACGACCTGCCCTTCACAAAACCATGCTGACTATCCTTGATCACATTATTCCTATCCAGATGTTCATAAATCCTATCCCTTACATTTCTCTCTAAGACTTTGCCCACAACAGAACTGAGACTCACTGGCCTATAGTTACTCGGGCTATCCCTACTCCCCTTCTTGAACAAGGGAACCACATTCGCTCTCCTCCAGTCTTCTGGCACTATTCCCATAGACAACGACGACATAAAAATCAAGGCCAATGGCTCCGCTATCTCCTCCCTAGCTTCCCAGAGGATCCTAGGATAAATGCCATCAGGCCCAGGGGACTTAACTATTTTCATCCTTTCCAGTATTCCCCAGACCTCTTCCCTACATACCTCGAGGCCATCCATTCTAATCACTTGTGACTCAATATTCACATCAGCAACAGTGTCCTGTTCCTGAGTGAATACTGATGGAAAGTATTGATTTAGTGTCTCTCCAATCTCCTCCGCCTCCACGCACAACTTCCCACTACTATCCTTGACTGGACCGATACCTACCCTAGTCATCCTTTTATTCCTGACATACCTATAGAAAACCTTTGGGTTTTCCCTAATCCTACCAACTAAGGACTTTTCATGTCCCCTCCTTGCTGCTCTTAGCTCTCTCTTTAGATCCTTCCTGGCTACCTTATAACTCTCAATCACCCCAACTGAACCTTCACCCCTCATCTTTACATAGGCCGCCCTCTTCCCTTTCACAAGGGAATCCAATTCTTTATTAAACCACGACTCCCTCACAAGGCCCTTTACACCATGCCTGACTGGTACATACTTATCAAGGACACCCATTAGCTGTTCCTTGAACAATCTCCACATATCATTTGTGTTCTTCCCTTGAAGCCTATTTTTCCAATCCACGCATCCTGAGTCATGCCTCACCGCATCATAATTTCCCTGCCCCCAGCTATAGCTCTTGCCCTGCGGCGCACACTTATCCCTCTCCATCACTAGAGTAAAAGTCACTGAGTTGTGGTCACTGTCCCCGAAGTGCTCACCTACCTCCAAGTCTAACACCTGGCCTGGTTCGTTACCCAGAACCAAATCCAGTATGGCCTCACCTCTTGTTGGCCTGTCTACATATTGTGTCAGGAAACCCTCCTGCACACATTGGACATTTCTCTCTCGCTGTTTCTTTTTCTCTCTCGCTGTTTCTTTTTCTCTCTCTGTCGCTCTCTTTTTTTCTGTCGCGCGCTCACTTTTTCTGTCGTGCATTGGGCTTTTTCTCTCTCGCTCGCTTTTTCTCTCTCGCTCGCTTTTTCTCTCTCGCTTTTTCTGTTAGTCTCGCTCTCGCTTTTTATCTCCTCTCGCTCTCACTTTTTCTCTCTCATTCGCTTTTTCTCTCAATTGCTATTTCTCTCTCACTGTTTCTTTTCCTCTCGCTCGCTTTTCCTCTCGCTCGCTTTTTCTCTTTTACTGTCGCACTCGCTTTTACTGTCGCACGCTCGCTTTTTCTCTCCCGGTGTCTCGCTTTTTCTCACTCGCTCGCTTTTTCTGTCTGTCTCGCTCGCTTTTTGTCTCGCTCGCTTTTTCTCGCTCGCTTTTTATCTCCTCTCGCGCTCTCTTTTTCTCGCGCTCTCGCTTTTTTTCTCTCATTTGCTTTTTCTCTCGATTGCTTTTTCTCTCTCGCTCGCTTTTCCTCGCTCGCTTTTTCGCTTTTACTGTCGCGCGCGCTCGCTTTTTCTCTCGGTCTCTCGCTTTTTCTCTCTCTCTCTCTATCGCTCGCTTTTTCTATCTGTCTCGCTCACTTTTTGACTCGCTCGCTTTTTGTCTCGCTCGCTTTTTCTCTTTTACTGTCGCGCGCACGCTTTTACTGTCTCGGTCTCTCTTTTTTTCTCGCTCGCTTTTTCTCTCGCTTTTTTTTCTGGCATGCATTTTTCTTGCATACTTTCGCTTGCTTTTTCTCTCTCTCGCTCGCTTTTTCTGTCGCTCGCTCACTTTTTCTCTGTCTCGCGCTCTCGCGCTTTTTCTCTCTCGGTTGCTTTTTCACCCTCACTCGCCTTTTCTCTCTCGCTCGCTTTTTCTGTCTGTCTCTTTTTTTCTCTCTCGCTCGTTTTTTCTGTCTGTCTCGCGCTTTTTCACTCACTCATTTTATCTGTCACGCTCGCTTTTTCTGTCTGTCTCGCACGCTTTTTCTCTCGCCCGATCGCTTGTTTCTCGCACGCATTTTTCTCATGTTTTCTCTCGCTCGCTTTTTCTCTGTTGCTTTTTCTCCTGCTTGCTCGCTTTTCCTCCCGCTCGCTCGCATTTCCTCTTGTTCGCTTTTTCTCTCTCTCGCTCGCTTTTTCTGTCTTGCTCACTTTTTTTGCGTTCTTTTTCTGTCGCTCCCTCGCTTTTTCTCTCTCGATTTTTCTGGCTCGCCTGCTTTTTCTCTGTCTCGTGCTCTCGCGCTTTCTCTCTCGCTCGCTTTTTCTGTCTGTCTCTTGCTTTTTTTCTCACGCTTTTTCACTCGCTCGTTTTATCTGTCACGCTCACTTTTTCACTCGCTTTTTCTGTCTTGTCTCGCTCGCTTTTTCTCGCTCGCTTTTTCTCTCTTGCTCTTTCTCTCTCCCGCTTGCTCGCTTGCTTTCTCTCTCCTGCTCGCTCGCTTTTTCTCTCCCGCTCGCTTTTTCTCTCCCGCTCGCTTTTTCTCTATCTCACGCTCTTTTTCTCTCTCTCGCGCTTTTTCACCTGCTCGCTCGCTTTTTTCTCTCTCTCTCGCTTTTTCTCTCTCCCGCTCGCTCGCTTTTTCTCTCTGTCTCTCGCTCGTTTTATCTGTCTGGTTCGCTTGTTTTTTGTCTCGCTCACTCGCTCCTTTTTCAGTCTCGCTCACATTTTCTGTGTCTCACTCGCTTTTTCGCGCTCTCTTTTTCTGTTGTGCTCTCTTTTGCTGTCGCTCTCTCACCTTTTTTCTCTCTCTCTCCCTCTCTCTCGCTTTCTCGCTTTTTCTCTTTCTCGCTTTTTTCTCGCATGTTTTCTCTCGCTCGCTTTTGCTCTCTCTCGCTTGCTTTTTTTCTCTCTCGCTTGCTTTTTCTCCCGCTTGCTTGCTTTTTCTCCCACTCACTCGCTTTTTCTCGGTCACTTTTTCTCGCTCGCTTTTCTCTCGCGTGCGCTTTGTCTCTGTCGCGCGCACTTTGTCTCTCACTTTGTCGCTCAATTTTTCTCAATCGCTTTTTCTCACGCTCGCTTTTTCTCTGTTGTTTTTTCTGTCGGTCTGTCTTGCTTTTTTTGTCGGTCGCTCTCGCTTTTTTGCGCTCTTTTTCTGTTGCTCTCTCTCCCTTTTTCTCTTTCTCGATTTTTCTCACTCGCTCACGTTTTCTCTGTCTTGCTTGCTTTTTCGCTCGCTTTTTCTCCCGCGCGCTCGCTTTTTCTCCCGCGCGCTCGCTTTTTCTCCCGCGCGCTCGCTTTTTCTCCCGCGCGCTCGCTTTTTCTCCCGCGCGCTCGCTTTTTCTCCCGCGCGCTCGCTTTTTCTCCCGCGCGCTCGCTTTTTCTCCCGCGCGCTCGCTTTTTCTCCCGCGCGCTCGCTTTTTCTCCCGCGCGCTCGCTTTTTCTCCCGCGCGCTCGCTTTTTCTCCCGCGCGCTCGCTTTTTCTCCCGCGCGCTCGCTTTTTCTCCCGCGCGCTCGCTTTTTCTCCCGCGCGCTCGCTTTTTCTCCCGCGCGCTCGCTTTTTCTCCCGCGCGCTCGCTTTTTCTCCCGCGCGCTCGCTTTCTCTCTCTTTCACTGTTTCTCCCTGTCTCTTGCTTTTCACTCACTTTTTCTCTCTCTCTCTTGCTTTTTAGCTTTCTCTCTCCCTCGCGCTCGCCTTTTCTCTCTCCCTCGCGCTCGCCTTTTCTCTCTCCCTCGCGCTCGCCTTTTCTCTCTCCCTCGCGCTCGCTGTTTCTCTCCTCGCGCTCGTTTCTTCTGTCTCGCTCGCTTTTTCTGTCTGTGTGTCTCGCTTTTTCTCTCTCGCTCGCAATTTTGCTCTCGCTCGCTTTTTCTCCCTTTTTCTCTCTCGCTTTTTCTCTCGTGCGCTTTCGCTTTTTCTCACTCTCTCGCTTTATCTCCCTCTCTATCTCGCTTTATCTCTCGCGTTTTCTCTCTCTCGCGTTTTCTCTCTCTCGCGTTTTCTCTCTCTCGCGTTTTCTCTCTCCCGCTCGCTCGTTTTTTCTCCCGCTCACTTTTTCTCTCTCTCTTTTTCTCTATCTCGCTCGCTTTTTCTCTATCTCGCTCGCTTTGTCTCTCTCTCTCTCTCACTGTGTCTCTCAATTTTTCTCACTCGCTTTTTCTCCTGCTCGCTTGCTTTTTTTCTCTCTCGCTCGCTTTTTCGCTCTCGCTTTTTTCTCTCCCGCTCGCTCGCTTTTTCTCTCTTGCTCGTTTTAACTGTCTCGCTCGCTTTTTCTCTCGCTCACTCGCTTTTTCGCGCTCTTTTGCTGTCGCGCTCTCACCTTTTCTCTCTCGCTTTTTATCTCTCTCTCGCTTTTTCTCTTTCTCGCTTTTTCTCTCTCGCATGTTTTCTCGCTCGCTTTTTCACTATCTCACTCGCTTTTTCTCTCGCTCGCTTTTTCTCTCTCTTGCTGTTTCTTTTTCTCTCTCTCGCCTTTTTGCTCCCGCTCGCTTGCTTTTTCTTTCTCTCACTCTCTCTTTCTCTCTCGCGCGCTTTTTCTCTCACTTTGTCTTGCTCACTTTTTCTCCCGCTCGCTTTTTCTCTCGCTTTTTCTGTCGGTCTGTCTCGCTTCTCGCTCACTTTTTCTCTCTCTCGCTCGCTTTTTCTCTCTTGCTTTTTCTCTCTCTTGCTGTTTCTTTTTCTCTCACCCGCTTTTTCACTCTCACATTTTCCCCCTCTCGCTCTTACTGTCTGGCTCGTTCACTTTCTCTCTCTCGCTCGCTTTTTCTCTTTCTGTCGCTCTCTCTTTTAGTGCCGCTCTCTTTTTCTGTCGCGTTTTCTGTTGCGCTCTCTTTTTCTGTCGGTCTCTCTTGCTTTTTCTCTCTCTTGCTTTTTCTCACTCGCTCACTTTTTCTCTGTCTCACTCTCTCGTGCTTTTTCTCTCTCGCTCGCCTTTTCTCTCTCGCTCGCTTTTTCTGTCTGTGTCTCACTTTTTCTCTCTCGCTCGTTTTATCTGTCTCGCTCACTTTTTGTCTCTCTTGCTCGCTTTTCCTCTCACTCTGGCTTGCTTTTTTTCGCTCGCTTTTCTCACTCACTTTCCTCACTCGCTTTTGCTCTCTCGCTTGCTTTTTCACTCGCCTTCTCTCTCTCTCTCTTTCTCTCTCTCTCTCTTTCTCTCTCTCGCGCTCGCCTTTTCTCTCTCGCGCTCGCCTTTTCTCTCTCGCGCTCGCCTTTTCTCTCTCGCGCTCGCCTTTTCTCTCTCGCGCTCGCCTTTTCTCTCTCTCTTGCTCGCTTTGTCTCTCACTCTGTCTCGCTATTTCTCCCTCGCTCGCTTTTTCTCTCGCTTGCTTTTGCTCTCTCTCTCGCTCGCTTTTTCTCTCTCTCGCTCGCTTTTTCTCTCTCTCTCTCACTTTTTTCTCTCTCGCTCTCTCACTTTTTCTCTCGCTCGCTTTTTCTGTCTGTCTCCCTTGCTTTCTCTCTCTCTCTCTCTCCTCTCTCTCTCTTGCTTCCTCTCTCGCGCTCACTTTTTCTCTCGCTCGCTTTTTCTCTTCTCTTTCGCTTTTTCTCTCATTCTCTCTCACTTTTTCTCTCGCTCTCTTGCTTTTTCTCTCATTCGCATTTTCTCTCGCTCGCTTTATCTCTCTTTCGCTGTTTCTTTTTGACACTCGTTTTTGCTCTCTCACTTTTTCCCTCTCGTGCTCGCTTTTTCCCCCTCACGCTTGCTTTTTCCCTCTCGGTCTCGCTTTTTCTCTCGTTCTCGCTTTCTCTCTCTCTTTTTCTCTCTCTCGCTTTTTCTCCCTTCCTCTTGCTTTTTCTCTCTCGCGCTCGCTTTTTCTCTCTTTCTCACTTTTTCTCTCTTTCTCACTTTTTCTCTCGCTCGCTTTTTCTCTCGCTTGCTTTTTCGCTCTCACTCGCTTTTTCTGTCTCTCTTGCTAGCTATTTCTCTCGTGCTCACTTTTTCCCTCTCTCGCTCGCTTTTTCTCTCTCTCTCGCTCGCTTTTTCTCTCTCTGTCGCTCGCTTTTTCTCTCTCTGTCGCTCGCTTTTTCTCTCTCTGTCGCTCGCTTTTTCTCTCTCTCTCGCTTTTTCTCTCTCACTCTCTTTTTCGCTCTCTCTTGCTTGCTTTTTCTCTCGTTCTCGCTTTCTCTCTCTCTCTTTCGCTTTTTCTCTCTCTCGCTCGCTTTTTCTGTCTGTCTCGCTTGCTTTTTCTCTCTCTCTTTCACCTTTTCTCTCACGCTCGCCTTTCTCTCTTTCTCTCTCTCTTGCTTTCTCTCTCTCTCTCTCTCTCTCTCTCTCTCGCTTTTTCTCTCTCGTTCGCATTTTCTCTCGCTCGCTTTATCTCTCTCGCTGTTTCTTTTTGTCTCTCGTTTTTGCTCTCTCGCTTTTATTCTCTCGCGCTCGCTTTTCCTCTCGCACTCGCTTTTCCTCTCGCGCTCGCTTTTCCTCTCGCGCTCGCTTTTTCTCTCGCTCTGTCTCGCGATATCTCTTGCTCACTTTCTCTCGCTCGCTTTTTCTCTCGCTTGCTTGCTCACTTTTTCGTTCTCTGTCGTTTTTCGTTCTCGCTTTTTCTCTCGCTGTCTCGCCTCACTTTCTCGCTTTCTCTCTCGCTCGTTTTTTTTCTCTCATGCTCGCTTCTTCTGTCTCGCTCTTTTTTTCTGTCTCTCTCGCTCGCTTTTTCTTGCTCGCATTTTCTCACTCTCTCTTGCTTTTTCACTCGCTTTCTCTCTCTCTCCCGCTCGCCTTTTCTCTCTCTTTCTCTCGCCTTTTCTCTCTCGAGCTCGCTTTTTCTCTCTCTCTCGCTTGCCTTTCCCCTCTCTCTCTCTCTCTTTCTCCCGCTCGCCTTTTCTCTCGCGCTCGCTTTTCTCTCTCTCTCGCTCGCTTTTTTTCACTCTCTCTCTATCTCGCTCGCTTTTTCTGTCTGTCTCGCTCTCTCGCTTTTTCTCGCTCTCTCGCTTTTTCTCGCTCTCTCGCTTTTTCTCGCTCTCTCGCTTTTTCTCTCGCTTTACACCTCTCTCGCTTTTTCTTCTGCTTGCTCGCTTTTTCTCCCTCTCGCTCGCTTTTTCTCCCGCTCGCCTTTTCTCTCGCGCTCGCTTTTCTCTCTCTCTCGCTTTTGCTCCCTCTCTCTTGCTTTTTCGCTCGCTTTTTCTTGCTCGCTTTTTCTGTCTCTCCCTCGCTTTTTCTGTCTTGCTCGCTTTTTCTCGCTCTCTCGCTTTTTCTCGCTCTCTCGCTTTTTCTCTCGCTTTACACCTCTCTCGCTTTTCACCTCTCTCGCTTTTTCTTCTGCTTGCTCGCTTTTTCTCCCTCTCGCTCGCTTTTTCTCCCGCTCGCTCGCTTTTTCGCTCTCACTCTCACTTTTTCATTGTCTCTCGTTCTCGCTTTCTCTCTCGTTCTCGCTTTCTCTCTCGTTCTCGCTTTCTCTCTCGTTCTCGCTTTCTCTCTCTTTCGCTTTTGCTCCCTCTCTCTTGCTTTTTCGCTCGCTTTTTCTTGCTCGCTTTTTCTGTCTCTCCCTCGCTTTTTCTGTCTTGCTCGCTTTTTCTCGCTCTCTCGCTTTTTCTCTTGCTCGCTTTTTCTGTCTCACACTTTCTCGCTATTTTTCTCTTGCTATTTTTTTCTCGCTTTTTCTCTCGCTCGCTAGCTTTTTTTCTCTCTCGCTCGCTTTTTCTTGCTCGCTCCCTTTTTCTCGCTCGCTCGCTTTTTCTGTCTGTCTTGCTTGCTTTTCGCGCTCTCTTTTTCTGTCTTGTCGCTCTTTTCTCTCTCGCTCTTTTCTCTCTCACTCTGTCTCGCGATTTCTCTCGCTCTGTCTCGCGATTTCTCTATCTTGCTCGCTTTTTCTCTCTTTCGCTCTTTCTCCCCCCCTTGCTTTTTTTCTCTCTCTCTCGCCTTTCTCTCTCTGTCGCTCTCGCCTGTTCTCTGTCGCTCTCGCCTGTTCTCTGTCGCTCTCGCCTGTTCTCTGTCGCTCTCGCCTGTTCTCTGTCGCTCTCGCCTGTTCTCTGTCGCTCTCGCCTGTTCTCTGTCGCTCTCGCCTGTTCTCTGTCGCTCTCGCCTGTTCTCTGTCGCTCTCGCCTGTTCTCTGTCGCTCTCGCCTGTTCTCTGTCGCTCTCGCCCGCTTTTTCTCTCTCTCTCTCTGGCTTTTTCTCTCTCTCTCTCTCTGGCTTTTTCTCTCTCTCTCTCTCTGGCTTTTTCTCTCTCTCTCTCTCTGGCTTTTTCTCTCTCTCTCTCTCTGGCTTTTTCTCTCTCTCTCTCTCTGGCTTTTTCTCTCTCTCTCTCTGGCTTTTTCTCTCATTCGCTTTTTCTCTCTTTCTCTCTCGCGCGCTCTCTCTTTTTCTCTCTCGTTTGCTTTTTCTCGCTCGCTCTGTCTCGCTTTTTCTTACGCTTGCTTTTTCTCACTCGCTTTTTCTGTCTCGTGCTCTCATTATTTCTCTCGTTGCTATTTCTTCTTCTCGCTTTTTCTCGCTCGCTCGCTTTTTCTGTCTGTCGTGCTCGCTTTTTCGCGCTCTTTTTCTGTCTTGTCGCTCTTTTCTCGCTCGCTCTTTTCTCGCTCGTCTCGCGCTCTCGCTCGCTTTCTCTCGCTCTCACTCGCGATTTCTCTCACTCACTTTCTCTCTCGCGCTTGCTGTTTCTCTCGCTCGCTTTTTCTCCTCGCTTTTTCGCTCTCGATCGCTCGCTTTTTCGCTCTTGCTCGCTTTTTCTCTCGCTCTCTAGCTTTTGTGCTCTCTTGCTTTTGCTCTCTCTCGCTTTTTCTGTCTCTCTCGCTTTTTCTGTCTCTCTCGCTTTTTCTGTCTCTCTCGCTTTTTCTGTCTCTCTCGCTTTTTCTCTTTCGCGCTCACTTTTTCTCTCTCTCGCTCGCTTTTTCGCTCTCACTTCTTCGCTCTCACTTTTTCACTGTTTCTCTTGCTCGCTTTTTCTCTTGTTCTCGCTTTCTCTCTCTCTCTCTCTCTCTCTCTCTCTCTCTCTCACATTTTCTCTCTTTCGCTTTTTCTCCCTCTCTTGCTTTTTCACTCACTTTTTCTCCCTCTTGCTCGCCTTTTCTCTTGCTCGCTCGCTTTTGTTCTCTCGCTTTTTCTGTCTCTCGCTCGCTTTTTCTCTCTCGCTCTTGCTCGCTATTTCTCTCTCTCTTGCTATTTCTCTCTTCTCGCTATTTCTCTCTCTCTCGCTTTTTCTCCCCCTCGCTCACTTTTTCTCACTCGCTCGCTTTTTCTGTCTTGCTCGCTTTTTCGCGCTCTTTTTCTGTCTTGTCGCTCTTTTCTCGCTCTGTCTCACGCTCTCGCTCGCTTTCTCTCGCTCTCACTCGCGATTTCTCTCACTCACTTTCTCTCTCGCGCTCGCTGTTTCTCTCGCTCGCTTTTTCTCCTCGCTTTTTCGCTCTCGCTCGCTCGCTTTTTCGCTCTCGCTCGCTCGCTTTTTCGCTCTCGCTCGCTTTTTCTCTCGCTCTCTAGCTTTTGTGCTCTCTTGCTTTTGCTCTCTCGCTTTTTCTGTCTCTCTCGCTTTTTCTGTCTCTCTCGCTTTTTCTGTCTCCCTCGCTTTTTCTATCTCCCTCTCGCTCACTTTTTCTCTCTCTCGCTCGCTTTTTCGCTCTCACTTTTTCACTGTTTCTCTTGCTCGCTTTTTCACTTGTTCTTGCTTTCTCTCTCTCTCTCTCTCACTTTTTCTCTCTTTCGCTTTTTCTCCCTCTCTTGCTTTTTCACTCACTTTTTCTCCCTCTTGCTCGCCTTTTCTCTCGCTCGCTCGCTTTTGGTCTCTCACTTTTTCTGTCTCTCGCTCGCTTTTTCTCTCTCGCTCTTGCTCGCTAGTTCTCTCTCTCTTGCTAGTTCTCTCTTCGCGCTATTTCTCTGTCTCTCACTTTTTCTCACTCGCTCGCTTTTTCTGTCTTGTCGCTCTTTTCTCTCTCTCTCTTTTCTCTCTCGCTTGCTTTTTCTCTCGCTCTGTCTCGCGATTTCTCTCTCGCGCTTGCTTTTTTGTCGGTCTCTCTCGCTTGTTTTTTCGTTCGCTTGCTTTTTCAGTCTCGCTTTTTGTGTCTGTCTCACTTGCTTTTTCGCGCTCTCTTTTTCTGTTATGCTGTCTTTTGCTGTCACTCTCGCTTTTTCTCTCTCTCTCGCTTTTTCTCTCTCTTGCTTTTTCTCTCTCCCGCTCGCTCGTTTTTTCTCTCCAGCTCGTTTTTTTCTCTCCAGCTCGTTTTTTCTCTCCAGCTCGTTTTTTCTCTCCAGCTCGCTTTTTCTCTCTCTCTTTGTCTGGCTGTCTCTCTCTTAATTTTTGCTCACTTTCGCTTTTTCACTCGCTTTTTCTCTCCCTCTCTCTCTCTCTCTCTCTCTCGCCTTTTCTCTCTCTCTCTCGCCTTTTCTCTCTCGCGCTCGCCTTTTCTCTCGCTTGCTTTTTCGCTCTTGCTCGCTTTTTCTTTCACTCTGTCTTGCTATTTCTCTCTCGCTCACTTTTTCCCTCTTCCTCACTCGCTTTTTCTCTCACTTGCTTTTGCTCTCCCTCTCTCTCGCTTTTTCTCTCTCTCTCACTTTTTCTCTCATTCGCTTTTTCTCTCCCTCTCTCACTTGCTTTTTCTGTCGGTCTCCCTTGCTTTTTCTCCCTCTCTCTCTTGCTTTCTGTCTCGCCCTCACTTTTCCTGTCTCGCCCTCGCTTTTTCTCGCTCGCTTTTTCTGTCTCGCGCTTTCTCGCTATTTCTCTCTCTTGCTATTTTTCTCTTCTCGCTATTTTTCTCTCTCGCTTTTTCTCCCACTCGCAAGCTTTTTTTCCTCTCGCTCACTTTTTCTCTCGTTCGCTTTTTCTCTCTTTCTCTCTCTTTTTCTCTCTCGTTCGCTTTTTCTCTCTCTTTTTCTCTTTCGCGCTCGCTTTTTCGCTTGCTCTGTCTCGCTTTTTCTTACTCTCGCTTTTGCTCGCTCGCTTTTTCTGTCTCGCGCTTGCTCGCTTTTTGTCTCGTGCTCTCGCTATTTCTCTCTTCTCGCTATTTCTCTCTCTCTCGCTTTTTCTCCCCATTGCTCGCTTTTTCTCTCGCTCGCTTTTTCTCGCTCGCTTGCTTTTTCTGTCTGTCTTGCTCGCTTTTTCTTGCTCTCTTTTTCTGTCTTGTCGCTCTTTTCTCTCGCTCGCTCTTTTCTCTTGCTCGCTTTTTCTGTCTCGCTCTTGCTCGCTTTTTCTGTCTCGCGCTTTCTAGCTATTTCTTTCTCTCTCGCTATTTTTCTCTCTCTCGCTTTTTCTACCCCTCGCTAGCTTTTTTTCTCTCTCCCTCTCGCTTTTTCTCTCGTTCGCTTTTTCTCTCTCTTTTTCTCTTTCGTGCTCGCTTTTTCACTCGCTCTGTCTCGCTTTTTCTTACGCTCGCTTTTCCTCGCTCGCTTTTTCTGTCTCTCGCTCGCTTTTTCTGTCTCGCGCTCTCGCTATTTCTCTCTCTCCTCGCTATTTCTCTCTCTCCTCGCTATTTCTCTCGCTCGCTTTTTCTTGCTCACTCGCTTTTTCTGTCTGTCGTGCTCGCTTTTTCGTGCTCTTTTTCTGTCTTGTCGCTCTTTTCTCGCTCGCTCTTTTCTCGCTCGCTCTTTTCTCGCTCGTCTCACTCTCTCGCTCGCTTTTTCGTGCTCGCTTTTTCGCTCTCACTTTTTCACTGTTTCTCTTGCTCGCTTTTTCTCTTGTTCTCGCTTTCTCTCTCTCTCTCTCTCTCACTTTTTCTCTCTTTCGCTTTTTCTCCCTCTCTTGCTTTTTCACTCACTTTTTCTCCCTCTTGCTCGCCTTTTCTCTCGCTCGCTCGCTTTTGCTCTCTCGCTTTTTCTGTGTCTCGCTCGCTTTTTCTCTCTCGCTCTTGCTTGCTATTTCTCTCTCTTGCTATTTCTCTCTTCTCGCTATTTCTCTCTCGCTCGCTTTTTCTCCCCCTCGCTCACTTTTTCTCACTCGCTCGCTTTTTCTGTCTTGCTCGCTTTTTCGCGCTCTTTTTCTGTCTTGTCGCTCTTTTCTCGCTCGTCTCACGCTCTCGCTCGCTTTCTCTCGCTCTCACTCGCGATTTCTCTCACTCACTTTCTCTCTCGCGCTCGCTGTTTCTCTCGCTCGCTTTTTCTCCTCGCTTTTTCGCTCTCGCTCGCTCGCTTTTTCGCTCTCGCTCGCTTTTTCTCTCGCTCTCTAGCTTTTGTGCTCTCTTGCTTTTGCTCTCTCTCGCTTTTTCTGTCTCTCTCGCTTTTTCTATCTCCCTCTCGCTCGCTTTTTCTCTTTCGCGCTCACTTTTTCTCTCTCTCGCTCGCTTTTTCGCGCTCACTTTTTCGCTCTCACTTTTTCACTGTTTCTCTTGCTCGCTTTTTCTCTTGTTCTCGCTTTCTCTCTCTCTCTCTCTCTCTCTCTCACTTTTTCTCTCTTTCGCTTCCTCTCTTGCTTTTTCACTCACTTTTTCTCCCTCTTGCTCGCCTTTTCTCTCGCTCGCTCGGTCGCTTTTGGTCTCTCACTTTTTCTGTCTCTAGCTCGCTTTTTCTCTCTCGCTCTTGCTCGCTAGTTCTCTCTCTCTTGCTATTTCTCTCTTCGCGCTATTTCTCTCTCTCTCGCTTTTTCTCCCCCTCGCTCACTTTTTCTCACTCGCTCGCTTTTTCTGTCTTGTCGCTCTTTTCTCTCTCTCTCTTTTCTCTCTCGCTTGCTTTTTCTCTCGCTCTGTCTCGCGATTTCTCTCTCGCGCTTGCTTTTTTGTCGGTCTCTCTCGCTTGTTTTTTTGTTCGCTTGCTTTTTCAGTCTCGCTTTTTGTGTCTGTCTCACTTGCTTTTTCGCGCTCTCTTTTTCTGTTATGCTGTCTTTTGCTGTCACTCTCGCCTTTGTTCTCTCTCGCTTTTTCTCTCTCTCTCTCTTGCTTTTTCTCTCCCCCGCTCGCTCGTTTTTTCTCTCCAGCTCGTTTTTTCTCTCCAGCTCGTTTTTTCTCTCCAGCTCGCTTTTTCTCTCTCTCTCGCTTTTTCTCTCTCGCGCGCTTTTTCTCTCTCTCTTTGTCTGTCTGTCTCTCTCTTAATTTTTGCTCACTTTCGCTTTTTCACTCGCTTTTTCTCTCCCCCTCTCTCTCTCTCTCTCTTGCCTTTTCTCTCGCTTGCTTTTTCGCTCTTGCTCGCTTTTTCTTTCACTCTGTCTTGCTATTTCTCTCTCGCTCACTTTTTCCCTCTTCCTCACTCGCTTTTTCTCTCACTTGCTTTTGCTCTCCCCCTCTCTCGCTTTTTCTCTCTCTCTCACTTTTTCTCTCATTTGCTTTTTCTCCCTTTCTCTTGCTTTTTCTCTCCCTCTCTCACTTGCTTTTTCTGTCGGTCTCCCTTGCTTTTTCTCCCTCTCTCTCTTGCTTTCTGTCTCGCCCTCGCTTTTCCTGTCTCGCCCTCGCTTTTTCTCGCTCTCTCGCTTTTTCTCTCGCTCACTTTTTCTGTCTCACGCTTTCTCGCTATTTCTCTCTCTTGCTATTTTTCTCTTCTCGCTATTTTTCTCTCTCGCTTTTTCTCCCACTCGCAAGCTTTTTTTCTCTCTCGCTCACTTTTTCTCTCGTTCGCTTTTTCTCTCTTTCTCTCTTTTTCTCTCTCGTTCGCTTTTTCTCTCTTTTCTCTTTCGCGCTCACTTTTTCGCTCGCTCTGTCTCGCTTTTTCTTACACTCGCTTTTGCTCGCTCGCTTTTTCTGTCTCGCGCTTGCTCGCTTTTTGTCTCGCGCTCTCGCTATTTCTCTCTTCTCGCTATTTCTCTCTCTCTCTCTCTCTCTCGCTTTTTCTCCCCCTTGCTCGCTTTTTCTCTCGCTCGCTTTTTCTGTCTCGCTCTTGCTCGCTTTTTCTGTCTCGCGCTTTCTAGCTATTTCTTTCTCTCTTGCTATTTTTCTCTCTCTCACTTTTTCTACCCCTCGCTAGCTTTTTTTCTCTCTCCCTCTCGCTTTTTCTCTCGTTCGCTTTTTCTCTCTCTTTTTCTCTTTCGCGCTCGCTTTTTCACTCGCTCTGTCTCGCTTTTTCTTACGCTCGCTTTTCCTCGCTCGCTTTTTCTGTCTGTCGCTCGCTTTTTCTGTCTGTCGCTCGCTTTTTCTGTCTGTCGCTCGCTTTTTCTGTCTGTCGCTCGCTTTTTCTGTCTGTCGCTCGCTTTTTCTGTCTGTCGCTCGCTTTTTCTGTCTGTCGCTCGCTTTTTCTGTCTCTCTCCTCGCTATTTCTCTCTCTCTCCTCGCTATTTCTCTCTCTCGCTTTTTCTCTCGCTCGCTTTTTCTTGCTCACTCGCTTTTTCTGTCTGTCGTGTTCGCTTTCTCGTGCTCTTTTTCTGTCTTGTCGCTCTTTTCTCGCTCGTCTCACTCTCGCTCGCTTTTTCTCCTGCTCTCTCGCTTTTTCTCTCTCTCACTTTTCTGTCTCTCTCGCTTTTTCTATCTCCCTCTCGCTCGCTTTTTCTCTTCCACGCTCGCTTTTTCTCTCTCTCACTCGCTTTTTCGCTCTCACTTTTTCAGTTTCTCTTGCTCGCTTTTTCTCTCGTTCTCGCTTTCTCTCTCTCTCTTGCTTTTTCTCTCGCTTGCCTTTTCTCTCTCTTGCTCGCTTTTTCTCGCTCTCTCACTTTTTTTCTCTCGCTGGCTCGCTTTTGCTCTCTCGCTTATTCTGTCTCTCACTCGCTTTTTCTGTCTCGCGCTTTCTCACTATTTCTCTCTCGCTCGCTTTTTCTCTCACTCGCTTTTTCTGTCTGTCTTGCTCGCTTTTTCGCACTCTCTTTTTCTGTCTTGTCGCTCTTCTCTCTCGCTCACTTTTTCTCTCGCTCTGTCTCGCGATTTCTCTCGCTCTCTGGCTCGCGATTTCTCTCTCGCTCTCTGGCTCGCGATTTCTCTCTCGCTCTCTGGCTCGCGATTTCTCTCTCGCTCTCTGGCTCGCGATTTCTCTCCCGCTCTCTGGCTCGCGATTTCTCTCTTTCGCTTTTTCTCTCTCTCTCTCTCGCTTTTTCTCTCTCTTGCTTTTTCTCTCTCTCTTGCTTGTTTTTCCTCTCACTCTCTCTCTCGCCATTTCTCTCTCTCTCGCCTTTTCTCTCTCGCCTTTTCTCTGTCGCTCTCGCCTTTTCTCTCGCTTGCTTTTTCTCTCTTTCTCTCTAGCTTTTTTTCTCTCTCGCTATTTCTTTTTGTCTCTCTCGCTTTTTCTCTCTCTCGCTCGCTTTTTCTCTCTCGCTCGCTTTTTCGCTCTCACTGTCACTTTTTCACTGTCTCTCTTGCTTGCTTTTTCTCTCGTTCTCGCTTTCTCTCTCTCTCTCACTTTTTCTCTTTCGCTTTTTCTCCCCTCTTGCTTTTTTTTCTCTCTCGCTTGCTTTTTCTCTCTGTCTCGCTTGTTTTTCCACTCACTCACTCACTCACTCACTCTCTCTCTCTCTCTCTCTCTCTCTCTGTCGCTCTCGCCTTTTCTCTCTCTCGCCTTTCTCTCTCTCTCTCTCTCTGTCGCTCTCGCCTTTTCTCTGTCACTCTCGCCTTTTCTCTCTCTCGCTTTTTCTCTCCTTTCTTTCTGGTTTTTTTTCTCTCTCGCTGTTTCTTTTTCTCTCTCTCGCTTTTTCTCTCTCTCGCTCGCTTTTTCTCTCGTTCGCTTTTTCTCTCTTTCTCTCTCTCTCTCTTTCTGTCTCGCACTCTCTCTCTTTTTCTCTCTGGTTCGCTTTTTCTCTCTCGCTTTTTCTCTTTCGCGCTCGCTTTTTCGCTCTTACTGTCACTTTTTCACTGTCTCTCTTTCACTGTCTCTCTTGCTTTTTCTCTCGTTCTCGCTTTCTCTCTCTCTGTCTCTCTCTCACTTTTTCTCTCTTTGGCTTTTTCTCCCTCTCTCTTGCTTTTTCACTCACTTTTTCTCTCTCGCTTGCCTTTTCTCCCTCCCGCTCGCTTTTTCTCCCTTCTGTTCGCTTTTTCTGTCTCTCTCGCTCGCTTTTTCTCTCGCTCGCTTTTTCGCTCGCTCTGTCTCGCTTTTTCTGTCTCTCGCTCACTTTTTCTCTTGCTCGCTTTTTCTGTCTCGCTCTTGCTCGCTTTTTCTGTCTTGCACGCTCTCGCTATTTCTCTCTTTCTCTCGCTATTTCTCTCTTCTCGTTATTTCTCTCTCTCTCTCGCTTTTTCCTCCCCCTCGCTCGCTTTTTCTCTCTCTTGCTCGCTTTTTCTGTCTGGCTTGCTCGCTTTTTCGCGCTCCCTTTTTCTGTTTTGTTGCTCTTTTCGCTCTCGCTCTTTTCACTCTCGCTCGCTTTTTCTAGCGCTCTTGCTCGCTTTTTCTAGCGCTCTCGCTTGCTTTTTCTAGCTCTCTCGCTCATTTTTTCTAGCTCTCTCACTCGCTTTTTCTCGCTCTCTTGCTCGCGATTTCTCTCGTTCTGTCTTGCGATTTCTCTCGCTCGCTTGCTCACTTTTTTGTTCTCTCGCTCGCTTTTTCGTTCTCGCTCTCACTTTTTCTCTCGCTCTGTCTCGCCTCGTTTTCTCGCTTTCTCTCTCTCTCTCTCTCTCTCTCTCACTCGCTTTTTCTCCCACTCGCTTCTTCTGTCTCGCTCGCTTTTTCTGTCTCACTCGCTCGCTTTTTCGCTCTCGCGCTCGCTTTGTCGCTCTCACTCTCTCTTTTTCCCTGTCTCTCTTGCTCGCTTTTTCTCTCGTTCTCGCTTTCTCTCTCTCTCTCTCACTTTTTCTCTCTTTCGCTTTTTATTCCTCTCTCTTGCTTTTTCACTCACTTTTTCTCTCTCTCGCCTTTTCTCTCCCTCTCGCTCGCTTTTTCTCCCTCTCACTCGCTTTTTCTAGCTCTCTCACTCGCTTTTTCTCCCTCTTGCTCGCTTTTTCTAGCTCTCTTGCTCGCTTTTTCTCCCTCGCGCTCGCTTTTTCTCCCTCGCGCTCGCTTTTCCGCTGGCTCTGTCTCGCATTTTCTTGCTCTCACGCTTTTGCTCTCTCGCTTTTTCACTCTTGCTCGCTTTTTCTGTCTCGTGCTCTCTCGCAATTTCTCCCCCTTGCTCGCTTTTTCTCTCACACTCGCTTTTTCTCTCCGCTCGCTCGCTTTTTCTGTCTGTCTTGCTCGCTTTTCCGCACTCTCTTTTTCTGTCTTGTCGCTCTTTTCACGCTCGCTCTTTTCACGCTCGCTCTTCTCGCTCGCTCTTTTCTCGCTCTCGCTCGCTCTGTCTCGTGATTTCTCTCGCTCGCTTTTTCACTCGCTCGCTTGCTCACTTTTTCGTTCTTTCGCTCGCTTTTTCGTTCTCTCGCTCGCTTTCTCACGCTCTCGCTTTTTCTCTCTCACTCATTTTTTTTCTCGCTCGCTTCTTCTGTCTCGCTCGCTCGCTTTTTCTCTCTCGTTCGCCTTTTCTCTCTCGTTCGCCTTTTCTCTCGCTCGCTTTATCGCACTCTGTCTCGATTTTTTTCTCTCGCTCTCTCGCTTTTTCGCTCTTGCTTTTTCTCTTGCTCTCTTGCTTTTGTGCTCTCTCACTTTTGTTCTCTTACTTTTTTTTTCTTTTTCACTTTTTCTCTCTCTTGCTCTTTCACTCACATTTTCTCTCTCGCTTTTTCTCTCTCTCTCTCACGCTCGCCTTTTCTCCCTCTCGCTCGCCTTTTCTCCCTCTCGCTCGCTTTTTCTCTCGCTCGCTTTTTTTTCTCTCTCTCGGTCGCTTCTTCTGTCTCGCTGGCTTTTTCACGCTCTGTCTCCCTTTTGCGCTCTCTGGCTTTATCCCTCGCTTTTTCTCCTGCTCTCTCGCTTTTTCTCTCGTTCGCTTTTTCTCCTGCTCTCGCTCGCTTTTTCGCTCTCGTTTTTTCTGTCTCGCTCGTTTTTTCTGTCTCGCTCGCTTTATCTGTCTCGCTCGCTTTTTCTGTCTCTCTCTTGCTCGCTTTTTCTCTCGCACTCGCTTTTTCTCTCTCGCTTTTGCGCTCTCTTGCTCGCTTTTTCTGTCTGTCTCTCTTGCTTTTTTTTCGCGCTCTCGCTTTTTCGCTCTCGCTTTTTCTCTCGCTTTTTGTCTCTCTCGCTCGCTTTTTTTCTCTCTCGCTCGCTTTTTCTCTCGTTCGCTTTTTTTTCTCTCTCTCTCGGTCGCTTTTTCTGTCTCTCTTGCTCGCTTTTTTTCTTGCTCTGTCTCGCTTTTTCTCGCTCGCTTTTTCTCTCTCCCTCTCGCTTTTTCGTGCTCTCACTTATTCTTTCGCTCTTTCTCTCTCGCTCTCTCGCTTGCTTTTTTGCTTTCGCTTGCTTTTTCGCTCTCTTGTTTGCTTTTTCTCTCGTTCTCGCTTTCTCTCTTACTTTTCTCTTTCGCTTTTTTTCCCTCTCTCTCGCTCCCCTTTTCTCTCTTTTGCTTTTTCTCTTGCTCGCTTTTTCTCTCTCTCGCTGTTTCTTTTTGGCTCTCTCTCGCTTTTTCTGAATCTCTCGCTCGCTTATTCTCTCTCTCTCTCTTGCTTTTTCTCTCTTACTCTCGCTTTTTCCCTCACTCTCACTCTTTCTCTCTCGTTCGCTCTTTTTCTCTCGCTCTCACTCTTTCGCTCTCGCTCGCTTTTTCTGTCTCTCTTGCTCGCTGTCTCTCCTTCGCTTTCACTCTCCCTTTTTCGCTCTTGCTTGCTTTTTCTCTCGCTCTCTCGCTTTTTTTCTCTCTCTCGCTCGCTTCTTCTGTTTCGCTCGCTTTTTCTGTCTCTCGCTTTTTCCTCCCGCTCGCTTTTTCACGCTCTCACTTTTTCTCCCTCGCTCTCTCGCTTTTTCTCTCTCACTCTCTCGCCTTTTCTCTCGCTCTGTCGCTTTTCTGCTCTCGCTTTTCCGCTCTCTCGCTTTTTCTCTCTCGCTCTCTCTCGCTATTACTCTCTCTCTCGCTATTACTCTCTCTCTCGCTATTACTCTCTCTCTCGCTATTACTCTCTCTCGCTATTACTCTCTCTCGCTATTACTCTCTCTCTCGCTTTTTCTCCCTCGCTCGCTTTTGCTCTCTCTCTTGATTGCTTCTTCTGTCTGTCTCGCTTCTTCTGTCTGTCTCTCGCTTTTTTTCTCTCTCTTGCTCGCTTTTTCTCTCGCTCGCTTTTTCTGTCTCGCTCGCTTTTTCTGTCTGTCTCTCGCTTTTTTTTCTCTCTTGCTCGCTTTTTCTGTTGCTCGTTTTTCTGTCTCGCTCGCTTTTTCTGTCTGTCTCTCGCTTTTTTTCTCTCTCTTGCTCGCTCTTTCTGTCTCGCTCACTCTTTCTGTCTCGCTCGCTCTTTCTGTCTCGCTCGCTTTTTCACGCTCTCGCTTTTTCTCCCTCGCGCTCTCGCTTTTTCCCTCTCACTTTTTCTCTCGCTCTCTTGCTTTTCTGCGCTCTCGCTTTTCCGCTATCTCGCTTTTTCTGTCTCGCTATTTCTCTCTCTCTCTCGCTTTCTCTCCCTCGCTCGCTTTTTCTCTCTCTCGCTCACTTTTTCTCCGTCTCTTGCTTTTTCTCTCTCTCGCTCGCTTTTTCTCTCCCTCGCTCGCTTTTTCTCTCTCTCTGTCTCGCTCGCCTCTTCTGTCTCGCTCGCCTCTTCTGTCTCGCTCGCCTCTTCTGTCTCGCTCGCCTCTTCTGTCTCGCTCGCTTCTTCTGTCTCGCTCGCTTCTTCTCTCCCTCTTGCTCGCTTTTTCTGTCTCGCTCGCTTTTTCTGTCTCTCTCGCTTTTTCTGTCTGTCTCTCGCTTTTTTTTTCTCTCTCTTGCTCGCTTTTTCTGTCTTGCTCGCTTTTTCTGTCTTGCTCGCTTTTTCTGTCTCTCTCTCTTTTTCTGTCTGTCTCTCGCTTTTTTTCTCTCTTGCTCACTTTTTGTCTCGCTCGCTTTTTCTGTTGCTCGTTTTTCTGTCTCTCTCGCTTTTTCTGTCTCTCTCGCTTTTTTTCTCTCTTGTTCGCTTTTTCTCTCGCTCGTTTTTTCTTTCTCGCTCGTTTTTTCTTTCTCGCTCGTTTTTTCTTTCTCGCTCGTTTTTTCTTTCTCGCTCGTTTTTTCTGTCTCGCTCGTTTTTTCTGCCTCGCTCGCTTTTTTCTCTCTGTCGCTCGCTTTTTTCTGTCTCTTGCTCGCTTTTTCTCTCGCGCTCGCTTTTTCTCTCTCGCTTTTGCGCTCTCGCTCGCTTTTTCTGTCTGTCTCTTGCTTTTTTTCGCTCTCGCTCGCTTTTTCTGTCTCGCTCGCTTTTTCTGTCTCGCTCGCTTTTTCTGTCTGTCTCTGTCTGTCTCTCGCTTTTTTTTCTCTCGCTCGCTTTTTCTGTCTCGCTCGCTTTTTCTGTCTCGCTCACTTTTTCTGTCTCGCTCGCTTTTTCTGTTGCTCGTTTTTCTGTCTCTCTCACTTTTTCAGCCTGTCTCGCTTTTTTTCTCTCTCTTGCTCGCTTTTTCTGTCTCGCTTGCTTTTTCTGTCTGTCTCTCGCTTTTTTCTCTCGTTCGCTTTTTCTCTCGCTCGTTTTTTCTGTCTCGCTCGCTTTTTCTGTCTCTCTCTCTTTTTCTGTCTGTCTCTCGCTTTTTTTCTCTCTCTTGCTCACTTTTTGTCTCGCTCGCTTTTTCTGTTGCTCGTTTTTCTGTCTCTCTCACTTTTTCTGTCTCTCTCGCTTTTTTTCTCTCTTGTTCGCTTTTTCTTTCTCGCTCGTTTTTTCTGTCTCGCTCGTTTTTTCTGTCTCGCTCGTTTTTTCTGTCTCGCTCGTTTTTTCTGTCTCCCTCGTTTTTTTTCTCTCTGTCGCTCGCTTTTTCTGTCTCTCTCTTGCTCGCTTTTTCTCTCGCTCGCTTTTTCTCTCTCGCTTTTGCGCTCTCGCTCGCTTTTTCTGTCTGTCTCTTGCTTTTTTTCGCTCTCGCTCGCTTTTTCTGTCTCGCTCGCTTTTTCTGTCTCGCTCGCTTTTTCTGTCTGTCTCTCGCTTTTTTTTCTCTTGCTCGCTTTTTCTGTCTCGCTCGCTTTTTCTGTCTGTGTCTCACTTTTTTTCTCTCTCGCTCGCTTTTTCTGTTGCTCGTTTTTCTGTCTCTCTCACTTTTTCAGCCTGTCTCTCGCTTTTTTTCTCTCTCTTGCTCGCTTTTTCTGTCTCGCTTGCTTTTTCTGTCTGTCTCTCGCTTTTTTCTCTCGTTCGCTTTTTCTCTTGCTCGTTTTTTCTGTCTCGCTCGTTTTTTCTGTCTCGCTCGCTTTTTTCTCTCTGTCGCTCGCTTTTTCTGTCTCTCTCTTGCTCGCTTTTTCTCCCTCGCTTTTGCGCTCTCTCGCTCGCTTTTTCTGTCTGTCTCTCTTGCTTTTTTTCGCTCTCGCTCGCTTTTTCACTCTCGCTCGCTTTTTCTGTCTGTCTCTCTTGCTTTTTTTCGCTCTCGCTCGCTTTTTCTCGCGCTCGCTTTTTTTTCTCGCTTTTTCTGTCTCGCTTGCTTCTTCTGTCTCGCTCGCTTTTTCTGTCTCGCTCGCTCGCTTTTTTCTCTCTCTTGCTCGCTTTTTCTCTTCCTCGCTTTTTCTGTCTCGCTTGCTTTTTCTGTCTGTCTCTCGCTTTTTTTTCTGTCTCGCTCGCTTTTTCTGTCTCGCTCGCTTTTTCTGTCTCGCTCGCTTTTTCTGTCTCGCCTGCTTTTTCTGTCTGTCTCTCGCTTTTTTCTCTCTCTTGTTCGCTTTTTCTCTCGCTCTCTTGCTTTTCTGCTCTCTCGCTTTTCCGCTCTCTCGCTTTTTCTGTCTCTCTCTTTTTCTCTCACTCTGTCTCGCTCTCTCGCTCGCTTTTTCAGTCTCGCTCGCTTTTTCTGTCTCGCTCGCTTTTTCTGTCTCGCTCGCTTTTTCTGTCTCGCTTGCTTTTTCTCTCAGGTTCACTTTTTCTCTCGCTCGCTTTTTCTCTTGCTCTCTCACTTTTGCTCTCGCTCTCTCGCTTTTGCTCTCTCGCTCTCTCGCTTTTCCGCTCTCGCTCTCTCGCTTTTCCGCTCTCGCTTTTTCCGTCTCTCTCTTTCTTTTTCTCTCAGTCTCTCTCACTATTACTCTCTCGCTCGCTTTTTCTCTCTCTCGCTCGCTTTTTCTCTCTCTTTCTCTTGCTCGCTTTTTCCGTCTCGCTCGCTTTTTCCGTCTCGCTCGCTTTTTCTGTCTGTCTCTCTCTTTTTTTCTCTCTTGTTCGCTTTTTCTCTCTCGCTCGTTTTTTTCTGTCTCGCTCGTTTTTCTGTCTCGCTCACTTTTTCTCTCTGTCTCTCGCTTTTTTTCTCTCTCTCGCTCGCTTCTTCTGTCTCGCTCGCTTCTTCTGTCTCGCTCGCTTCTTCTGTCTGGCTCTCACTTTTTTCTCGCTCGCATTTTCGCTCTCGCTCGCTTTTTCTGTCTCTTGCTCGCTTTTTCTCTCGCGCTCGCTTTTTCTCTCTCGCTTTTGCGCGCTCTCGCTCGCTTTTTCTGTCTGTCTCTCGCTTTTTTTCTCGCATGCTCGCTTTTTCTGTCTCGCTCGCTTCTTCTGTCTCGCTCGCTTCTTCTGTCTGGCTCTCACTTTTTTCTCGCTCGCATTTTCGCTCTCTCGCTCGCTTTTTCTGTCTCTCTCTTGCTCGCTTTTTCTCTCGCGCTCGTTTTTTCTCTCTCGCTTTTGTGCTCTCCCGCTCGCTTTTTCTGTCTGTCTCTCGCTCGCTTTTTTGCGCTCTCGCTTTATTTTTCTCGCTTCTTCTGTCTCGCTCGCTTTTTCTGTCTGTCTCTCGCTTTTTTCTCTCTCTCGCTCGCTTCCTCTGTCTCGCTCGCTTCTTCTGTCTCTCTCGCTCGCTTTTTCTCTCTCGCTCGCTTTTTCTCTCTCGCTCGCTTTTTCTCTCGCTCGCTTTTTCTCTCTCACTCGCTTTTTCTGTCTGTCTCTCGCTTTTTTTCTCTCTCTCGCTTGCTTTTTCTGTCTCTCTCGCTCGCTTTTTTCTCTCGCTCGCATTTTCGCGCGCTCGCTCGCTTTTTCTGTCTCTCTCTCGCTTGCTTTTTCTGTCTCTCTCGCTCGCTTTTTTCTCTCGCTCGCATTTTCGCGCTCTCGCTTGCTTTTTCTGTCTCTCTCTCTCGCTCGCTTTTTCTCTCGCTCTGTCTCGCTTTTTTGCTCTCGCTCGCCTTTTCGTGCTCTCGCTTTTTTTCTCGCCTTTTCTGTCTCTCTCGCTTGCTTTTGTTCTCTCACTTGCTTTTTCTCTCCCTCGCTTTTTCTGTCTCGCTTTTTCTCTCGTTCTCGCTTTCTCTCTCACTTTTCTCTTTCGCTTTTTTTCCCTCTCTCTCACTCCCCTTTTCTCTCTCTCGCTTTTTCTCTTCTCTTTTGCTTTTTCTCTCGCTTGCTTTTTCTCTCTCTCGCTGTTTCTTTTTGGCTCTCTCTCGCTTTTTCTGAATCTCTTGCTCGCTTTTTCTCTCTCTCTTGATTGCTTCTTCTGTCTCGCTCGCTTCTTCTGTCTCGCTCGCTTTTTCTGTCTCGCTCGCTTTTTCTGTCTCGCTCGCTTTTTCTGTCTCGCTCGCTTTTTCTGTCTGTCTCGCTCGCTTTTTTCTCTCGTTTGCTTTTTCTCTTGCTCGTTTTTTCTGTCTCGCTCGCTTTTTTCTCTCTGTCGCTCGCTTTTTCTGTCTCGCTCACTTTTTCTGTCTGTCTCTCGCTTTTTTCTCTCGTTCGCTTTTTCTCTTGCTCGTTTTTTCTGTCTCGCTCGTTTTTTCTGTCTCGCTCGCTTTTTTCTCTCTGTCGCTCGCTTTTTCTGTCTCTCTCTTGCTCGCTTTTTCTCTCGCGCTCGCTTTTTCTCCCTCGCTTTTGCGCTCTCTCGCTCGCTTTTTCTGTCTGTCTCTCTTGCTTTTTTTCGCTCTCGCTCGCTTTTTCACTCTCGCTCGCTTTTTCTGTCTGTCTCTCTTGCTTTTTTTCGCTCTCGCTCGCTTTTTCACTCTCTCTCGCTTTTTCTCGCGCTCGCTTTTTTTTCTCGCTTTTTCTGTCTCGCTTGCTTCTTCTGTCTCGCTCGCTTTTTCTGTCTCGCTCGCTCGCTTTTTTCTCTCTCTTGCTCGCTTTTTCTCTTCCTCGCTTTTTCTGTCTCGCTTGCTTTTTCTGTCTGTCTCTCGCTTTTTTTTCTGTCTCGCTCGCTTTTTCTGTCTCGCTCGCTTTTTCTGTCTCGCTCGCTTTTTCTGTCACGCCTGCTTTTTCTGTCACGCCTGCTTTTTCTGTCTCGCCTGCTTTTTCTGTCTGTCTCTCGCTTTTTTCTCTCTCTTGTTCGCTTTTTCTCTCGCTCTCTTGCTTTTCTGCTCTCTCGCTTTTCCGCTCTCTCGCTTTTTCTGTCTCTCTCTTTTTCTCTCACTCTGTCTCGCTCTCTCGCTCGCTTTTTTGCTCTCTCGCTCGCTTTTTCTGTCTCGCTCGCTTTTTCTGTCTCGCTCGCTTTTTCTGTCTCGCTTGCTTTTTCTCTCAGGTTCACTTTTTCTCTCGCTCGCTTTTTCTCTTGCTCTCTCGCTTTTGCTCTCGCTCTCTCGCTTTTCCGCTCTTGCTTTTTCCGTCTCTCTCTTTCTTTTTCTCTCAGTCTCTCTCACTATTACTCTCTCGCTTTTTCTCTCTCTTTCTCTTGCTCGCTTTTTCCGTCTCGCTCGCTTTTTCTGTCTCGCTCGCTTTTTCTGTCTGTCTCTCTCTTTTTTTCTCTCTTGTTCGCTTTTTCTCTCTCTCTTGATTGCTTCTTCTGTCTCGCTCGCTTTTTCTGTCTCGCTCGCTTTTTCTGTCTCGCTCGCTTTTTCTGTCTCTCTCTCTCGCTTGCTTTTTCTCTCGCTGTGTCTCGCTTTTTTGCTCTTGCTCGCCTTTTCGTGCTCTCGCTTTTTTTCTCGCCTTTTCTGTCTCTCTCGCTTGCGTTTGTTCTCTCACTTGCTTTTTCTCTCCCTCGCTTTTTCTGTCTCGCTTTTTCTCTCGTTCTCGCTTTCTCTCTCACTTTTCTCTTTCGCTTTTTTTCCCTCTCTCTCACTCCCCTTTTCTCTTCTCTTTTGCTTTTTCTCTCGCTTGCTTTTTCTCTCTCTCGCTGTTTCTTTTTGGCTCTCTCTCGCTTTTTCTGAATCTCTTGCTCGCTTTTTCTCTCTCTCTTGATTGCTTCTTCTGTCTCGCTCGCTTTTTCTGTCTCGCTCGCTTTTTCTGTCTCGCTCGCTTCCACTGTCTGTCTCTCGCTTTTTTCTCTCTCTCGCTCACTTTTTCTGTCTCGCTCGCTTTTTTCTCTGTCTCGCTTTTTTCTCTCCCTCGCTCGCTTTTTCTCTCTCTCTCCCTCGCTCGGTTTTTTCGTTCTGTCGCTCGGTTTTTTCGTTCTGTCGCTCGGTTTTTTCGTTCTGTCGCTCGGTTTTTTCGGTCTGTCGCTCGGTTTTTTCTCTCTGTCGCTCGGTTTTTTCTGTCTGTCGCTCGGTTTTTTCTCTCTGTCGCTCGGTTTTTCTGTCTCTCTCGCTTTTTCTGTCTGTCTCTTGCTTTTTCTCTCGCTCGTTTTTTCTTTCTCGCTCGTTTTTTCTTTCTCGCTCGTTTTTTCTTTCTCGCTCGTTGTTTCTTTCTCGCTCGTTGTTTCTTTCTCGCTTGTTTTTTCTGTCTCGCTCGCTTTTTTCTCTCTCTCGCTCGCTTTTTCTGTCTCGCTCGCTTTTTCTCTCTCGCTTTTGCGCGCTCTCGCTCGCTTTTTCTGTCTGTCTCTTGCTTTTTTTCGCTCTCGCTCGCTTTTTCTGTCTCGCTCGCTTTTTCTGTCTCGCTCGCTTTTTCTGTCTCGCTCGCTTTTTCTGTCTGTCTCACTCGCGCTTTTTCTCGCTCGCTTTTTCTGTCTCGCTCGCTTTTTCTGTCTCGCTCGCTTTTTCTGTCTGTCTCTCGCTTTTTTTTCTCGTTCGCTTTTTCTCTTGCTCGTTTTTTCTGTCTCGCTCGTTTTTTCTGTCTCGCTCGCTTTTTCTGTCTGTCTCTCGCTTTTTTCTCTCGTTCGCTTTTTCTCTCGTTCGCTTTTTCTCTTGCTCGTTTTTTCTGTCTCGCTCGTTTTTTCTGTCTCGCTCGCTTTTTTCTCTCCGTCGCTCGCTTTTTCTGTCTCGCTCGCTTTTTCTGTCTCTCTCTTGCTCGCTTTTTCTCTCGCGCTCGCTTTTTCTCCCTCGCTTTTGCGCTCTCTCGCTCGCTTTTTCTGTCTGTCTCTCTTGCTTTTTTTCGCTCTCGCTCGCTTTTTCACTCTCGCTCGCTTTTTCTGTCTCTCTCTTGCTCGCTTTTTCTCTCGCGCTCGCTTTTTCTCCCTCGCTTTTGCGCTCTCTCGCTCGCTTTTTCTGTCTGTCTCTCTTGCTTTTTTTCGCTCTCGCTCGCTTTTTCACTCTCGCTCGCTTTTTCTGTCTGTCTCTTGCTTTTTTTCGCTCTCGCTCGCTTTTTCTCGCGCTCGCTTTTTTTTCTCGCTTTTTCTGTCTCGCTTGCTTCTTCTGTCTCGCTCGCTTTTTCTGTCTCGCTCGCTCGCTTTTTTCTCTCTCTTGCTCGCTTTTTCTCTTCCTCGCTTTTTCTGTCTCGCTTGCTTTTTCTGTCTGTCTCTCGCTTTTTTTTCTCTCTCGCTCGCTTTTTCTGTCTCGCTCGCTTTTTCTGTCTCGCCTGCTTTTTCTGTCTGTCTCTCGCTTTTTTCTCTCTCTTGTTCGCTTTTTCTCTCGCTCTCTTGCTTTTCTGCTCTCTCGCTTTTCCGCTCTCTCGCTTTTTCTGTCTCTCTCTTTTTCTCTCACTCTGTCTCGCTCTCTCGCTCGCTTTTTCGCTCTCTCGCTCGCTTTTTCGCTCTCTCGCTCGCTTTTTCTGTCTCGCTCGCTTTTTCTGTCTCGCTTGCTTTTTCTCTCAGGTTCACTTTTTCTCTCGCTCGCTTTTTCTCTTGCTCTCTCACTTTTGCTCTCGCTCTCTCGCTTTTGCTCTCTCGCTCTCTCGTTTTTCCGCTCTCGCTTTTTCCGTCTCTCTCTTTCTTTTTCTCTCAGTCTCTCTCACTATTACTCTCTCGCTCGCTTTTTCTCTCTCTCGCTTGCTTTTTCTCTCTCTTTCTCTTGCTCGCTTTTTCCGTCTCGCTCGCTTTTTCCGTCTCGCTCGCTTTTTCCGTCTCGCTCGCTTTTTCTGTCTGTCTCTCTCTTTTTTTCTCTCTTGTTCGCTTTTTCTCTCTCGCTCGTTTTTTCTGTCTCGCTCGTTTTTCTGTCTCGCTCACTTTTTCTCTCTGTCTCTCGCTTTTTTTCTCTCTCTCGCTCGCTTCTTCTGTCTCGCTCGCTTCTTCTGTCTCGCTTGCTTCTTCTGTCTGGCTCTCACTTTTTTCTCGCTCGCATTTTCGCTCTCGCTTGCTTTTTCTGTCTCTTGCTCGCTTTTTCTCTCGCGCTCGCTTTTTCTCTCTCGCTTTTGCGCTCTCTCGCTCGCTTTTTCTGTCTGTCTCTCGCTTTTTTTCTCGCATGCTCGCTTTTTCTGTCTCGCTCGCTTATTCTGTCTCGCTCGCTTCTTCTGTCTGGCTCTCACTTTTTTCTCGCTCGCATTTTCGCGCTCTCGCTCGCTTTTTCTGTCTCTCTCTTGCTCGCTTTTTCTCTCGCGCTCGTTTTTTCTCTCTCGCTTTTGTGCTCTCCCGCTCGCTTTTTCTGTCTGTCTCTCGCTCGCTTTTTTGCGCTCTCGCTTTATTTTTCTCGCTTCTTCTGTCTCGCTCGCTTTTTCTGTCTGTCTCTCGCTTTTTTCTCTCTCTCGCTCGCTTCCTCTGTCTCGCTCGCTTCTTCTGTCTCTCTCGCTCGCTTTTTCTCTCTCGCTCGCTTTTTCTCTCGCTCGCTTTTTCTCTCTCACTCGCTTTTTCTGTCTGTCTCTCGCTTTTTTTCTCTCTCTCGCTTGCTTTTTCTGTCTCTCGCTCGCTTTTTTCTCTCGCTCGCATTTTCGCGCGCTCGCTCGCTTTTTCTGTCTCTCTCTCGCTTGCTTTTTCTGTCTCTCTCGCTCGCTTTTTTCTCTCGCTCGCATTTTCGCGCTCTCGCTCGCTTTTTCTGTCTCTCTCTCTCGCTCGCTTTTTCTCTCGCTCTGTCTCGCTTTTTTGCTCTCGCTCGCCTTTTCGTGCTCTCGCTTTTTTTCTCGCCTTTTCTGTCTCTCTCGCTTGCTTTTGTTCTCTCACTTGCTTTTTCTCTCCCTCGCTTTTTCTGTCTCGCTTTTTCTCTCGTTCTCGCTTTCTCTCTCACTTTTCTCTTTCGCTTTTTTTCCCTCTCTCTCACTCCCCTTTTCTCTCTCTCGCTTTTTCTCTTCTCTTTTGCTTTTTCCTCTCGCTTGCTTTTTCTCTCTCTCGCTGTTTCTTTTTGGCTCTCTCTCGCTTTTTCTGAATCTCTTGCTCGCTTTTTCTCTCTCTCTTGATTGCTTCTTCTGTCTCGCTCGCTTTTTCTGTCTCGCTCGCTTTTTCTGTCTCGCTCGCTTTTTCTGTCTCGCTCGCTTTTTCTGTCTGTCTCGCTCGCTTTTTTCTCTCGTTCGCTTTTTCTCTTGCTCGTTTTTTCTGTCTCGCTCGCTTTTTTCTCTCTGTCGCTCGCTTTTTCTGTCTCGGTCGCTTTTTCTGTCTGTCTCTCGCTTTTTTCTCTCGTTCGCTTTTTCTCTTGCTCGTTTTTTCTGTCTCGCTCGTTTTTTCTGTCTCGCTCGCTTTTTTCTCTCTGTCGCTCGCTTTTTCTGTCTCGCTCGTTTTTTCTGTCTCGCTCGTTTTTTCTGTCTCTCTCTTGCTCGCTTTTTCTCTCGCGCTCGCTTTTTCTCCCTCGCTTTTGCGCTCTCTCGCTCGCTTTTTCTGTCTGTCTCTCTTGCTTTTTTTCGCTCTCGCTCGCTTTTTCACTCTCGCTCGCTTTTTCTGTCTGTCTCTCTTGCTTTTTTTCGCTCTCGCTCGCTTTTTCACTCTCGCTCGCTTTTTCTCGCGCTCGCTTTTTTTTCTCGCTTTTTCTGTCTCGCTTGCTTCTTCTGTCTCGCTCGCTTTTTCTGTCTCGCTCGCTCGCTTTTTTCTCTCTCTTGCTCGCTTTTTCTCTTCCTCGCTTTTTCTGTCTCGCTCGCTTTTTCTGTCTCGCTCGCTTTTTCTGTCTCGCCTGCTTTTTCTGTCTCGCCTGCTTTTTCTGTCTCGCCTGCTTTTTCTGTCTCGCCTGCTTTTTCTGTCTCGCCTGCTTTTTCTGTCTCGCCTGCTTTTTCTGTCTCGCCTGCTTTTTCTGTCTGTCTCTCGCTTTTTTCTCTCTCTTGTTCGCTTTTTCTCTCGCTCTCTTGCTTTTCTGCTCTCTCGCTTTTCCGCTCTCTCGCTTTTTCTGTCTCTCTCTTTTTCTCTCACTCTGTCTCGCTCTCTCGCTCGCTTTTTTGCTCTCTCGCTCGCTTTTTTGCTCTCTCGCTCGCTTTTTTGCTCTCTCGCTCGCTTTTTCTGTCTCGCTCGCTTTTTCTGTCTCGCTTGCTTTTTCTCTCAGGTTCACTTTTTCTCTCGCTCGCTTTTTCTCTTGCTCTCTCACTTTTGCTCTCGCTCTCTCGCTTTTGCTCTCTCGCTCTCTCGTTTTTCCGCTCTCGCTTTTTCCGTCTCTCTCTTTCTTTTTCTCTCAGTCTCTCTCACTATTACTCTCTCGCTCGCTTTTTCTCTCTCTCGCTTGCTTTTTCTCTCTCTTTCTCTTGCTCGCTTTTTCCGTCTCGCTCGCTTTTTCCGTCTCGCTCGCTTTTTCCGTCTCGCTCGCTTTTTCTGTCTGTCTCTCTCTTTTTTTCTCTCTTGTTCGCTTTTTCTCTCTCGCTCGTTTTTTCTGTCTCGCTCGTTTTTCTGTCTCGCTCACTTTTTCTCTCTGTCTCTCGCTTTTTTTCTCTCTCTCGCTCGCTTCTTCTGTCTCGCTCGCTTCTTCTGTCTCGCTTGCTTCTTCTGTCTGGCTCTCACTTTTTTCTCGCTCGCATTTTCGCTCTCGCTTGCTTTTTCTGTCTCTTGCTCGCTTTTTCTCTCGCGCTCGCTTTTTCTCTCTCGCTTTTGCGCTCTCTCGCTCGCTTTTTCTGTCTGTCTCTCGCTTTTTTTCTCGCATGCTCGCTTTTTCTGTCTCGCTCGCTTATTCTGTCTCGCTCGCTTCTTCTGTCTGGCTCTCACTTTTTTCTCGCTCGCATTTTCGCGCTCTCGCTCGCTTTTTCTGTCTCTCTCTTGCTCGCTTTTTCTCTCGCGCTCGTTTTTTCTCTCTCGCTTTTGTGCTCTCCCGCTCGCTTTTTCTGTCTGTCTCTCGCTCGCTTTTTTGCGCTCTCGCTTTATTTTTCTCGCTTCTTCTGTCTCGCTCGCTTTTTCTGTCTGTCTCTCGCTTTTTTCTCTCTCTCGCTCGCTTCCTCTGTCTCGCTCGCTTCTTCTGTCTCTCTCGCTCGCTTTTTCTCTCTCGCTCGCTTTTTCTCTCGCTCGCTTTTTCTCTCTCACTCGCTTTTTCTGTCTGTCTCTCGCTTTTTTTCTCTCTCTCGCTTGCTTTTTCTGTCTCTCGCTCGCTTTTTTCTCTCGCTCGCATTTTCGCGCGCTCGCTCGCTTTTTCTGTCTCTCTCTCGCTTGCTTTTTCTGTCTCTCTCGCTCGCTTTTTTCTCTCGCTCGCATTTTCGCGCTCTCGCTCGCTTTTTCTGTCTCTCTCTCTCGCTCGCTTTTTCTCTCGCTCTGTCTCGCTTTTTTGCTCTCGCTCGCCTTTTCGTGCTCTCGCTTTTTTTCTCGCCTTTTCTGTCTCTCTCGCTTGCTTTTGTTCTCTCACTTGCTTTTTCTCTCCCTCGCTTTTTCTGTCTCGCTTTTTCTCTCGTTCTCGCTTTCTCTCTCACTTTTCTCTTTCGCTTTTTTTCCCTCTCTCTCACTCCCCTTTTCTCTCTCTCGCTTTTTCTCTTCTCTTTTGCTTTTTCCTCTCGCTTGCTTTTTCTCTCTCTCGCTGTTTCTTTTTGGCTCTCTCTCGCTTTTTCTGAATCTCTTGCTCGCTTTTTCTCTCTCTCTTGATTGCTTCTTCTGTCTCGCTCGCTTTTTCTGTCTCGCTCGCTTTTTCTGTCTCGCTCGCTTTTTCTGTCTGTCTCGCTCGCTTTTTTCTCTCGTTCGCTTTTTCTCTTGCTCGTTTTTTCTGTCTCGCTCGCTTTTTTCTCTCTGTCGCTCGCTTTTTCTGTCTCGGTCGCTTTTTCTGTCTGTCTCTCGCTTTTTTCTCTCGTTCGCTTTTTCTCTTGCTCGTTTTTTCTGTCTCGCTCGTTTTTTCTGTCTCGCTCGCTTTTTTCTCTCTGTCGCTCGCTTTTTCTGTCTCGCTCGTTTTTTCTGTCTCTCTCTTGCTCGCTTTTTCTCTCGCGCTCGCTTTTTCTCCCTCGCTTTTGCGCTCTCTCGCTCGCTTTTTCTGTCTGTCTCTCTTGCTTTTTTTCGCTCTCGCTCGCTTTTTCACTCTCGCTCGCTTTTTCTGTCTGTCTCTCTTGCTTTTTTTCGCTCTCGCTCGCTTTTTCACTCTCGCTCGCTTTTTCTCGCGCTCGCTTTTTTTTCTCGCTTTTTCTGTCTCGCTTGCTTCTTCTGTCTCGCTCGCTTTTTCTGTCTCGCTCGCTCGCTTTTTTCTCTCTCTTGCTCGCTTTTTCTCTTCCTCGCTTTTTCTGTCTCGCTCGCTTTTTCTGTCTCGCTCGCTTTTTCTGTCACGCCTGCTTTTTCTGTCTCGCCTGCTTTTTCTGTCTCGCCTGCTTTTTCTGTCTCGCCTGCTTTTTCTGTCTCGCCTGCTTTTTCTGTCTGTCTCTCGCTTTTTTCTCTCGCTCTCTTGCTTTTCTGCTCTCTCGCTTTTCCGCTCTCTCGCTTTTTCTGTCTCTCTCTTTTTCTCTCACTCTGTCTCGCTCTCTCGCTCGCTTTTTTGCTCTCTCGCTCGCTTTTTTGCTCTCTCGCTCGCTTTTTCTGTCTCGCTCGCTTTTTCTGTCTCGCTTGCTTTTTCTCTCAGGTTCACTTTTTCTCTCGCTCGCTTTTTCTCTTGCTCTCTCGCTTTTGCTCTCGCTCTCTCGCTTTTCCGCTCTTGCTTTTTCCGTCTCTCTCTTTCTTTTTCTCTCAGTCTCTCTCACTATTACTCTCTCGCTCGCTTTTTCTCTCTCTTTCTCTTGCTCGCTTTTTCCGTCTCGCTCGCTTTTTCCGTCTCGCTCGCTTTTTCTGTCTGTCTCTCTCTTTTTTTCTCTCTTGTTCGCTTTTTCTCTCTCGCTCGTTTTTTCTGTCTCGCTCGTTTTTCTGTCTCGCTCACTTTTTCTCTCTGTCTCTCGCTTTTTTTCTCTCTCTTGCTCGCTTTTTCTGTCTCGCTCGCTTTTTCTGTCTCGCTCGCTTCTTCTGTCTGGCTCTCACTTTTTTCTCGCTCGCATTTTCGCTCTCGCTCGCTTTTTCTGTCTCTTGCTCGCTTTTTCTCTCGCGCTCGCTTTTTCTCTCTCGCTTTTGCGCTCTCTCGCTCGCTTTTTCTGTCTGTCTCTTGCTTTCTCTCGTGCTCGCTTTTTCTGTCTCGCTCGCTTCTTCTGTCTCGCTCGCTTCTTCTGTCTGGCTCTCACTTTTTTCTCGCTCGCATTTTCGCGCTCTCGCTCGCTTTTTCTGTCTCTCTCTTGCTCGCTTTTTCTCTCACGTTCGCTTTTTCTCTCTCGCTTTTGTGCTCTCTCGCTCGCTTTTTCTGTCTGTCTCTCGCTCGCTTTTTTGCGCTCTCGCTTTATTTTTCTCGCTTCTTCTGTCTCGCTCGCTTTTTCTGTCTGTCTCTCGCTTTTTTCTCTCTCTCGCTCGCTTCCTCTGTCTCGCTCGCTTCTTCTGTCTGTCTCGCTCGCTTTTTCTCTCTCGCTCGCTTTTTCTGTCTGTCTCTCGCTCGCTTTTTTCTCTCGCTCGCATTTTCGCGCTCTCGCTCGCTTTTTCTGTCTCTCTCTCGCTTGCTTTTTCTGTCTCTCTCGCTCGCTTTTTTCTCTCGCTCGCATTTTCGCGCTCTCGCTTGCATTTTCGCGCTCTCGCTCGCTTTTTCTGTCTCTCTCTCTCGCTCGCTTTTTCTCTCGCTCTGTCTCGCTTTTTTGCTCTCGCTCGCCTTTTCGTGCTCTCGCTTTTTTTCTCGCCTTTTCTGTCTCTCTCGCTTGCTTTTGTTCTCTCACTTGCTTTTTCTCTCCCTCGCTTTTTCTGTCTCGCTTTTTCTCTCGTTCTCGCTTTCTCTCTCACTTTTCTCTTTCGCTTTTTTTCCCTCTCTCTCACTCCCCTTTTCTCTCTCTCGCTTTTTCTCTTCTCTTTTGCTTTTTCTCTCGCTTGCTTTTTCTCTCTCTCGCTGTTTCTTTTTGGCTCTCTCTCGCTTTTTCTGAATCTCTTGCTCGCTTTTTCTCTCTTTCTTGATTGCTTTTTCTGTCTCGCTCGCTTTTTCTGTCTCGCTCGCTTTTTCTGTCTCTCGCTTTCGTTTCTCTCTCTTGCTCGCTTTTTCTGTCTCGCTCGCTTTTTCTGTCTCTCTCACTTTTTCTGTCTGTCTCTCGCTTTTTTTCTCTCTCTCGCTTGCTTTTTCTGTCTCTCTCGCTCGCTTTTTTCTCTCGCTCGCATTTTCGCGCTCTCGCTCGCTTTTTCTGTCTCGCTCGCTTTTTCTGTCTCGCTCGCTTCTTCTGTCTCTCTCGCTCGCTTTTTCTCTCTCGCTCGCTTTTTCTCTCTCACTCGCTTTTTCTGTCTGTCTCTCGCTTTTTTTCTCTCTCTCGCTTGCTTTTTCTGTCTCACTCGCTCGCTTTTTTCTCTCGCTCGCATTTTCGCGCTCTCGCTCGCTTTTTCTGTCTCTCTCTCGCTTGCTTTTTCTGTCTCTCTCGCTCGCTTTTTTCTCTCGCTTGCATTTTCGCGCTCTCGCTCGCTTTTTCTGTCTCTCTCTCTCGCTCGCTTTTTCTCTCGCTCTGTCTCGCTTTTTTGCTCTCGCTCGCCTTTTCGTGCTCTCGCTTTTTTTCTCGCCTTTTCTGTCTCTCTCGCTTGCTTTTGTTCTCTCACTTGCTTTTTCTCTCCCTCGCTTTTTCTGTCTCGCTTTTTCTCTCGTTCTCGCTTTCTCTCTCACTTTTCTCTTTCGCTTTTTTTCCCTCTCTCTCACTCCCCTTTTCTCTCTCTCGCTTTTTCTCTTCTCTTTTGCTTTTTCTCTCGCTTGCTTTTTCTCTCTCTCGCTGTTTCTTTTTGGCTCTCTCTCGCTTTTTCTGAATCTCTTGCTCGCTTTTTCTCTCTCTCTTGATTGCTTCTTCTGTCTCGCTCGCTTCTTCTGTCTCGCTCGCTTCTTCTGTCTCGCTCGCTTCTTCTGTCTCGCTCGCTTTTTCTGTCTCGCTCGCTTTTTCTGTCTCTCGCTTTCTTTTCTCTCTCTTGCTCGCTTTTTCTGTCTCGCTCGCTTTTTCTGTCTCTCTCACTTTTTCTGTCTGTCTCTCGCTTTTTTTCTCTCTCTTGCTCGCTTTTTCTGTCTCGCTCGCTTTTTCTGTCTGTCGCTTTTTTTCTCTCTCTCGCTCGCTTTTTCTGTCTCGCTCGCTTTTTCTGTCTCGCTCGCTTTTTCTGTCTCGCTCGCTTTTTCTGTCTCGCTCACTTTTTCTGTCTGTCTCTCGCTTTTTTCTCTCTCTTGCTCGCTTTTTCTCACGCTCGCTTTTTCTCTCTCTCGCTCGCTTTTGCTCTCTCTCGCTCTTTCTGTCTCACTCGCTTTTTTTCTCCCTCTTGCTCGCTTTTTCTGTCTCTCTTTTTCTGTCTGTCTCTCGCTTTTTTTCTCTCTCTTGCTCACTTTTTGTCTCGCTCGCTTTTTCTGTTGCTCGTTTTTCTGTCTCTCTCACTTTTTCTGTCTGTCTCTCGCTTTTTTTCTCTCTTTGCTTTTTCTCTCGCTCGTTTTTTCTTTCTCGCTCGTTTTTTCTTTCTCGCTCGTTTTTTCTTTCTCGCTTGTTTTTTCTGTCTCGCTCGCTTTTTTCTCTCTCTCGCTCGCTTTTTCTGTCTCGCTCGCTTTTTCTGTCTCGCTCGCTTCCACTGTCTGTCTCTCGCTTTTTTCTCTCTCTCGCTCACTTTTTCTGTCTCGCTCGCTTTTTTCTCTGTCTCGCTTTTTTCTCTCCCTCGCTCGCTTTTTCTCTCTCTCTCCCTCGCTCGGTTTTTTCGGTCTGTCGCTCGGTTTTTTCTCTCTGTCGCTCGGTTTTTTCTCTCTGTCGCTCGGTTTTTTCTCTCTGTCGCTCGGTTTTTCTGTCTCTCTCGCTCCCTTTTTCTGTCTCGCTCGCTTTTTCTGTCTGTCTCTTGCTTTTTCTCTCGCTCGTTTTTTCTTTCTCGCTCGTTTTTTCTTTCTCGCTCGTTTTTTCTTTCTCGCTCGTTTTTTCTTTCTCGCTTGTTTTTTCTGTCTCGCTCGCTTTTTTCTCTCGCTCGCTTTTTCTGTCTCGCTCGCTTTTTCTGTCTCGCTCGCTTTTTCTCTCTCGCTTTTGCGCGCTCTCGCTCGCTTTTTCTGTCTGTCTCTTGCTTTTTTTCGCTCTCGCTCGCTTTTTCTGTCTCGCTCGCTTTTTCTGTCTCGTTCGCTTTTTCTGTCTGTCTCACTCGCGCTTTTTCTCGCTCGCTTTTTCTGTCTCGCTCGTTTTTCTGTCTGGCTTGCTTTTTCTGTCTGCCTCTCGCTTTTTTCTCTCTGGTTCACTTTTTCTCTCGCTCGCTTTTTCTCTCGCTCTCTCGCTTTTGCTCTTGCTCTCTCGCTTTTGCTCTCTCGCTTTTGCTCTCTCGCTTTTCCGCTCTCGCTTTTTCCGTCTCTCTCTTTCTTTTTCTCTAGGTCTGTCTCACTATTACTCTCTCGTTCGCTTTTTCTCTCTCTCTCTCGATCGCTTTTTCTGTCTCGCTCGTTTTTCTGTCTGTCTCTCGCTTTTTTCTCTCTCTTGTTCGCTTTTTCTGTCTCGCTCGTTTTTCTGTCTCGCTCACGTTTTCTGTCTCGTTCGCTTTTTCTGTCTGTCTCACTCGCGCTTTTTCTCGCTCGCTTTTTCTGTCTCGCTCGCTTTTTCTGTCTCTCGCGTTTTTTCTCTCTCGCTCGCTTTTTCTGTCTCGCTCGTTTTTCTGTCTGGCTTGCTTTTTCTGTCTGCCTCTCGCTTTTTTCTCTCTGGTTCACTTTTTCTCTCGCTCGCTTTTTCTCTCGCTCTCTCGCTTTTGCTCTTGCTCTCTCGCTTTTGCTCTCTCGCTTTTCCGCTCGCTTTTTCCGTCTCTCTCTTTCTTTTTCTCTAGGTCTGTCTCACTATTACTCTCTCGTTCGCTTTTTCTCTCTCTCTCTCGATCGCTTTTTCTGTCTCGCTCGTTTTTCTGTCTGTCTCTCGCTTTTTTCTCTCTCTTGTTCGCTTTTTCTGTCTCGCTCGTTTTTTCTGTCTCGCTCGTTTTTCTGTCTCGCTCACTTTTTCTCTCTGTCTCTCGCTTTTTTTCTCTCTCTTGCTCGCTTTTTCTGTCTCGCTCACTTCTTCTGTCTCACTCGCTTCTTCTGTCTGGCTCTCGCTTTTTTCTCGCTCGCATTTTCGTGCTCTCGCTCGCTTTTTCTGTCTCTCTCTTGCTCGCTTTTTCTCTCGCGCTCACGTTTTCTCTCGCTTTTGCGCTCTCTCGCTCGCTTTTTTGCGCTCTCGCTTTATTTTTCTCGCTTCTTCTGTCTCGCTCGCTTCTTCTGTCTCGCTCGCTTCTTCTGTCTCGCTCGCTTTTTCTGTCTGTCTCTCGCTTTTTTCTCTGTCTCGCTCGCTTCCTCTGTCTCGCTCGCTTCCTCTGTCTCGCTCGCTTCCTCTGTCTCGCTCGCTTCTTCTGTCTGTCTCGCTCGCTTTCTCTCTCGCTCGCTTTTTCTCTCTCGCTCATTTTTTCTGTCTCGCTCGCTTTTTCTGTCTCTCTCGCTCGCTTTTTTCTCTCGCTCGCATTTTCGCTCTCTCGCTCGCTTTTTCTGTCTCTCTCTTGCTTGCTTTTTCTCTCGCTCTGTCTCGCTTTTTTGCTCTCGCTCGCTTTTTTTCTCGCCTTTTCTGTCTCTCTTGCTTGCTTTTGTTCTCTCGCTTGTTTTTTCTCTCCCTCGCTTTTTCTGTCTCGCTTTTTCTCTCACGCTTTTGCTCTCTCTCTCGCCTTTTCTCTCTCGCGCTCTCGCTTTTTCTCTCTCGCTTGCTTTTTCTCCCTCTTTTTCTCTCGTTCGCTTTTTCTCTCGCTCACTTTGTCTCTCGCTCGCTTTTTCTCTCTCGTGCTCGCTTTTTCTCTCGCTCGTTCGCTTTTTCGCTTGCCCGCTTTTTCTCTCGCTCACTCCTTTTTTTTCTCTCGTGTTAGCTTTTTCTCTGGCACGCTTTCTCTCGCTCGCTTTTTCTCTCTCGCTTTTTTGCCCTTTCTCGCTTTTTCTGTCGTTCGCTCGCTTTTTCTCTCGCTCTTTCTCTCTCGTGCTTGCTTTTTCTCCTGCTCGCTTTTTCGCTCGCTTTTTCTCTCGCGCTTTTCTTGTCACACTCTCACTTTCTCTCTTGCTGTCTCTCTCTTGCTTTTTCTGTCTGTCTGCGTCTCTTGCTTTTTCTCTCTCTCGCTTTTTCTCTCGCGCCTTTTTTGTCTGTCTCTCTCTCACGCTTTTTCTGTCTCTCTCGTTTTTTTCTTTCTCTCTCTTTTTCTCTCTCGTTTTTTCTATCTGTCTCTCTTGCTTTTTCTTTCTCTCTCGCTTTTTCTGTTTCTCTCTCTTGCTTTTTCTGTCACTCTCTCACTTTTTCTTTCTCTCACGCATTTTCTCTCTCGCTTTTTCTGTCTGTCTTTCTTTCGCTTTTTCTGTCTCTCTCGCTGTCTCGCGTTTTCTGTCTGTGTGTGTCTCTCTCTCTCTCTCTCTCTCTCTCTTGCTTTCTCTTTCTCTCTCTCTCGCTTTCTCTTTCTCTCTCTCTCTCTCGCTTTTTCTGTCTCTCTCGCTTTGTCTCTCTCGCTTTTTCTCTTTTTCTCTCTCGCTTTAGCTCTCACTTTTTCTGTCTCACTCTTGCTTTTTCTGTCTCGCGCTCTCGCTATTTCTCGCTTTTCTCCCTCTTTTTCACCCTTGCTCGCTTTTTCACGCTTGCGTTTTTTCTCGCTTCTTCTGTCTCGCTCGCTTCCACTGTCTGTCTCTCGCTTTTTTCTCTCTCTCGCTCACTTTTTCTCTCTCTCTCCCTCGCTCGGTTTTTTCGGTCTGTCGCTCGGTTTTTTCGGTCTGTCGCTCGGTTTTTTCGGTCTGTCGCTCGGTTTTTTCGGTCTGTCGCTCGGTTTTTTCTCTCTGTCGCTCGGTTTTTTCTCTCTGTCGCTCGGTTTTTTCTCTCTGTCGCTCGGTTTTTCTGTCTCTCTCGCTTTTTCTGTCTGTCTCTTGCTTTTTCTCTCGCTTGCATTTTTGCTCTCGCGCTCTCGCTTTTTCGCGCTCTCGCTTTTTCTCCCTCGCGCTCTCGCTTTTGCGCTCTCGCTTTTTCTCTCGCTCTCTTGCTTTTCCGCTCTCTCGCTTTTCCGCTGTCTCTCTCGCTTTTCCGCTGTCTCTCTCGCTTTTCCGCTGTCTCGCTCGCTTTTTCTGTCTCGCTCGCTTTTTCTGTCTCGCTCGCTTTTTCTGTCTGTCTGTCGCTCGCTTTTTCTGTCTCGCTCGCTTTTTCTGTCTGTCGCTCGCTTTTTCTCTCGCTCGCATTTTCTCCCTCGCGCTCTCGCTTTTGCTCTCTCGCTTTTTCTCTTGCTCTCTTGCATTTCCGCTGTATCGCTCGTTTTTTCTGTCTCGCTCGTTTTTCCTGTCTCGCTCGTTTTTCCTGTCTCGCTCGTTTTTCTGTCTCGCTCGCTTTTTCTGTCTGTCTCGCTCGCTTCTTCTGTCTCGCTCGTTTTTTCTGTCTTGCTCGCTTTTTCTTTCTCTCTCTCTCGCTTTTCTCTCGCTCGCTTTTTCTCTCCCTCGTGCTCTCTCTCTCTCTGTCTCGCTCGCTTTTTCTGTCTCGCTCGCTTTTTCTGTCTCGCTCGCTTTTTCTGTCTCGCTCGCTTTTTTTCTCTCTCTCGCTCGCTTTTTCTGTCTCGCTCGCTTTTTCTGTCTGTCTCTCGCTTTTTTTCTCTCTCTCGCTCGCTTTTTCTGTCTCGCTCGCTTTTTCTGTCTGTCTCTCGCTTTTTTTCTCTCTCGCTCGCTTTTTCTGTCTCGCTTGCTTTTTCTCTGTCTCTCGCTTTTTCTCTTGCTCGCATTTTCACTCTCGCTTTTTCGCACTCTCGCTTTTTCTCTCTCGCTTTTTCTCTTGCTTTTGCTCTCTCGCTCTCTCGCTTTTTCTGTCTCTCTCTTTCTTGCTTTTTCTCTCGCTCTGTCTCGCTATTTCTCTCTCTCGCTCGCTCGCTTTTTCTCTCTCTCGCTCGCTTTTTCTCCCTGTCTCTTGCTTTTTCTCTCTCTCTCTCGCTCGATTTCTCTCTCTCTCGCTCGATTTTTCTCTCTCTCTCGCTCGATTTTTCTCTCTCTCTCGCTCGATTTTTCTCTCTCACTCGCTCGCTTTTTCTCTCTCTCTCGCTCGATTTTTCTCTCTCACTCGCTCGCTTTTTCTCTCCCTCGCTTTTTCTCTCCCTCGCGCTCGCTCGCTTTTTCTGTCTCGCTCGCTTTTTCTGTCTGTCTCTCGCTCGCTTCTTCTGTCTCGCTCGCTTTATCTCTCCCTCGCTCGCTTTTTCTTTCTCTCGCTTTTTCTTTCTCTCGCTCTCTCTCTCTGACTCGCTTGCTTTTTCTGTCTGACTCGCTCGCTTTTTCTCTCTCGCTCGCACGCTTTTTCTGTCTCGCTCGCTTTTTCTGTCTGTCTCTCACTTTTTCTCTCGCTCGCATTTTCGCTTTCGCTCTCGCTATTTCGCGCTCTCGCCTTTTCTCCCTCGCTCTCTCGCTTTTGCTCTCTTGGTTTTTCTCTCGCGCTCTCGCTTTTTCTCTCGCAGTCTCGCTTTTTCTCTCTCGCTCTCTCGCTTTTCCGCTCTCTCGCTTTTCCGCTCTCTCGCTTTTCCGCGCTCTCGCTTTTCCGCGCTCTCGCTTTTCCTGTCTCTCTCTTTCTTGCTTTTTCTCTCGCTCTGTCTCGCTATTTCTCTCTCTCGCTCGCTTTTTCTCTCTCTCGCTCGCCTTTTCTCCCTGTCTCGTGCTTTTTCTCTCTCCCTCGCTCGCTTTTTCTCTCCCTCGCTCGCTTTTTCTTTCTCTCTCTCTCTCTGTCTCTGTCTCTGTCTGTCTCGCTCGCTTTGTCTGTCTCGCTCGCTTTGTCTGTCTCGCTCGCTTTGTCTGTCTCGCTGGCTTTTTCTGTCTGTCTCGCTGGCTTTTTCTGTCTGTCTCGCTCGCGTTTTCTGTCTCGCTCGCTTTTTCTGTCTCGCTCGCTTTTTCTGTCTCGCTCGCTTTTTCTGTCTGTCTCTCGCTTTTTCTCTCGCTCGCAATTTCGCTCTCGCTTTTTCTCCCGCGCTCTCGCTTTTTCTGTCTCTCTCTTTCTTGCTTTTTCTCTCACTCTGTCTCGCTTTTTCTCTCACTCTGTCTCGCTTTTTCTCCCTCGCTCGCTTTTTCTCTCCCTCGCTCGCTTTTTCTTTCTCTCTCCCTCTCTCTCTCTCTCTCTCTCTGTCTCGCTTGCTTTTACTCTCTCTCGCTCGCTTTTTCTCTCCCTCGCTCGCTTTTTCTTTCTTTCTCTCTGTCTCGCTCGCTTTTTCTGTCTGTCTCGCTCGCTTTTTCTGTCTGTCTCGCTCGCTTTTTCTGTCTGTCTCGCTCGCTTTTTCTGTCTGTCTCTCGTTTTTTCTCTTGCTTTTTCGCGCTCTCGCTTTTTCTCCCTCGCTCTCTCGCTTTTTCTCCCTCGCTCTCTCGCTTTTTCTCTCTCGCTCTCTCGCTTTTTCTCTCTCGCTCTCTCGCTTTTCCGCGCTCTCGCTTTTCCGCACTCTCGCTTTTTCTGTCTCTCTCTTTCTTGCTTTTTCTCTCACTCTGTCTCTCTATTTCTTTCCCTCGCTCGGTTTTTCTCCCTTGCTCGCTTTTTCTCTCTCTCGCTCGCTTTTTCTTTCTTTCTCTCTCCCTCTCTCTCTGTCTCGCTCGCTTTTTCTGTCTCGCTCGCTTTTTCTGTCTCGCTCGCTTTTTCTGTCTCGCTCGCTTTTTCTGCCTGTCTCTCGCTTTTTTTCTCTCTCTCACTCCCTTCCTCTGTCTCGCTCGCTTTTTCTGTCTGTCTCTCGCTTTTTTCTCTCTCTTGTTCGCTTTTTCTCTTGCTCTCTCGCTTTTCCGCGCTCTCGCTTTTCCGCGCTCTCGCTTTTCCACGCTCTCGCTTTTCCGCGCTCTCACTTTTTCTGTCTCTCTCTTTCTTGCTTTTTCTCTCACTCTGTCTCTCTTTTTCTCTCTCTCGCTCGCTTTTACTCCCTCGCTCGCTTTTTCTCTCTCCCTCTCTCTCTCTCTTTCTGTCTCACTTGCTTTTTCTCTCTCTCGCTCGCTTTTTCTCTCCCTCGCTCGCTTTTTCTTTCTCTCTCTCTCTCTCTCTCTCTCTGTCTCGCTCGCTTTTTCTGTTTCGCTCGCTTTTTCTGTCTCGCTCGCTTTTTCTGTCTCGCTCGCTTTTTCTGTCTGTCTCTCGCTTTTTCTGTCTGTCTCTCGCTTTTTCCTCTCTCTTGTTCGCTTTTTCTCTCGCTCTCTCGCTTTTCTGCTCTCTCGCTTTTCCGCGCTCTCACTTTTTCTGTCTCTCTCTTTCTTGCTTTTTCTCTCACTCTGTCTCACTTTTTCTCTCTCTCGCTCGCTTTTTCTCCCTCGCTCGCTTTTTCTCTCCCTCGCTTGCTTTTTCTTTCTCTCTCCCTCTCTCTCTCTCTCTTTCTCTCTCGCTTGCTTTTTCTCTCTCTCGCTTGATTTTTCTCTCCCTCGCTCGCTTTTTCTTTCTCTCTCTCTCTCTCTCTCTCTCTCTCTCTGTCTCGCTCGCTTTTTCTGTCTCGCTCGCTTTTTCTGTCTGTCTCTCGCTTTTTGTCTTGCTTTTTCGCGCTCTCGCTTTTTCTCTCTCGCTCTCTCGCTTTTCCGCGCACTCGCTTTTCCACGCTCTCGCTTTTTCTGTCTCTCTCTTTCTTTTTCTCTCGCTCTGTCTCGCTATTACGCGCTCTCTCGCTTTTTCTCCCTCGCTCGCTTTTTCTCCCTCGCTCGCTTTTTTCTGTCTGTCGCTCGGTTTTTTCTCTCTGTCGCTCGGTTTTTCTCTCTGTCGCTCGCTTTTTCTGTCTCTCTCGCTCCCTTTTTCTGTCTCGCTCGCTTTTTCTGTCTGTCTCTTGCTTTTTCTCTCGCTCGCATTTTTGCTCTCGCGCTCTCGCTTTTTCGCGCTCTCGCTTTTTCTCCCTCGCGCTCTCGCTTTTGCGCTCTCGCTTTTTCTCTCGCTCTCTTGCTTTTCCGCTCTCTCGCTTTTCCGCTGTCTCTCTCGCTTTTCCGCTGTCTCTCTCGCTTTTCCGCTGTCTCGCTCGCTTTTTCTGTCTCGCTCGCTTTTTCTGTCTGTCTCTCGCTCGCTTTTTCTGTCTGTCTCTCGCTCGCTTTTTCTGTCTGTCTCTCGCTCGCTTTTTCTGTCTCGCTCGCTTTTTCTGTCTGTCGCTCGCTTTTTCTCTCGCTCGCATTTTCGCTCTCGCGCTCTCGCTTTTTCGCGCTCTCGCTTTTTCTCCCTCGCGCTCTTGCTTTTGCTCTCTCGCTTTTTCTCTTGCTCTCTTGCTTTTCCGCTGTCTCGCTCGTTTTTTCTGTCTCGCTCGTTTTTTCTGTCTCGCTCGTTTTTTCTGTCTCGCTCGTTTTTTCTGTCTCGCTCGTTTTTTCTGTCTCGCTCGTTTTTCCTGTCTCGCTCGCTTTTTCTGTCTGTCTCGCTCGCTTTTTTATCTCTCTCTTGATCGCTTCTTCTGTCTCGCTCGTTTTTTCTGTCTTGCTCGCTTTTTCTTTCTCTCTCTCTCTCTCGCTTTTCTCTCGCTCGCTTTTTCTCTCCCTCGTGCTCTCTCTCTCTCTGTCTCGCTCGCTTTTTCTGTCTCGCTCGCTTTTTCTGTCTGTCTCTCGCTTTTTCTCTCTCTCGCTTTTTCTGTCTCGCTTGCTTTTTCTCTGGCTCGCATTTTCACTCTCGCTTTTTCGCACTCTCGCTTTTTCTCTCTCGCTTTTTCTCTTGCTTTTGCTCTCTCGCTCTCTCGCTTTTTCTGTCTCTCTCTTTCTTGCTTTTTCTCTCGCTCTGTCTCGCTATTTCTCTCTCTCGCTCGCTCGCTTTTTCTCTCTCTCGCTCGCTTTTTCTCCCTGTCTCTTGCTTTTTCTCTCTCTCTCTCGCTCGATTTTTCTCTCTCACTCGCTCGCTTTTTCTCTCCCTCGCTTTTTCTCTCCCTCGCGCTCGCTCGCTTTTTCTGTCTCGCTCGCTTTATCTCTCCCTCGCTCGCTTTTTCTTTCTCTCGCTTTTTCTTTCTCTCGCTCTCTCTCTCTCTGTCTCGCTTGCTTTTTCTGTCTGTCTCGCTCGCTTTTTCTCTCTCGCTCGCACGCTTTTTCTGTCTCGCTCGCTTTTTCTGTCTGTCTCTCACTTTTTCTCTCGCTCGCATTTTCGCTTTCGCTCTCGCTATTTCGCGCTCTCGCCTTTTCTCCCTCGCTCTCTCGCTTTTGCTCTCTTGGTTTTTCTCTCACTCTCTCGCTTTTTCTCTCGCTGTCTCGCTTTTTCTCTCTCGCTCTCTCGCTTTTCCGCTCTCTCGCCTTTTCTGTCTCTCTCTTTCTTTCTTGCTTTTTCTCTCGCACTGTCTCGCTATTTCTCTCTCTCTCGCTCGCTTTTTCTCTCTCTTCATGACTTCTTCTGTCTCGCTCGCTTCTTCTGTCTCGCTCGTTTTTTCTGTCTCGCTCGCTTTTTCTTTCTCTCTCTCTGTCTCGCTCGCTTTTTCTCTCGCTCGCTTTTTCTCTCCCTCGCGCTCGCGCTCTCTCTCTCTCTCTTTCTCCCTCGCTCGCTTTTTCTCTCTCTCTTGATCACTTCTTCTGTCTCGCTCACTTCTTCTGTCTCGCTCACTTCTTCTGTCTCGCTCGTTTTTTCTGTCTCTCGCTTTTTCTTTCTCTCTCTCTGTCTCGCTCGTTTTTTCTGTCTCGCTCGCTTTTTCTGTCTGTCTCGCTCGCTTTTTCTCTTGCTCGCATTTTTGGTCTCGCTTTTTCGCGCTCTCGCTTTTTCTCCCTCGCTCTCTCGCTTTTTCTCTTGCTTTTGCTCTCTCGCTTTTCCACTCTCGCTTTTTCTGTCTCTCTCTCTCTTGCTTTTTCTCTCGCTCTCTCTCACTATTTCTCTCTCTCTCGCTTTTTCTCCCTCGCTCGCTTTTTCTCTCTCTCGCTCGCTATTTCTCCGTCTCTTGCTTTTTCTCTCTCTCTCGCTCGCTTTTTCTCTCCCTCGCTTTTTCTCTGTCTCGCTCGCTTTCTCTGTCTCGCTCGCTTTCTCTGTCTCGCTCGCTTTCTCTGTCTCGCTCGCTTCTTCTGTCTCGCTCGCTTTTTCTGTCTCTCGCTTTTTTCTCTCTCGCTCGCTTTTTCTCTCTCTCACTCGTTTTTTCTGTCTCGCTCGTTTTTTCTGTCTCGCTCGTTTTTCCTGTCTCGCTCGCTTTTTCTGTCTGTCTCGCTCGCTTTTTTATCTCTCTCTTGATCGCTTCTTCTGTCTCGCTCGTTTTTTCTGTCTTGCTCGCTTTTTCTTTCTCTCTCTCTCTCTCGCTTTTCTCTCGCTCGCTTTTTCTCTCCCTCGTGCTCTCTCTCTCTCTGTCTCGCTCGCTTTTTCTGTCTCGCTCGCTTTTTCTGTCTGTCTCTCGCTTTTTCTCTCTCTCGCTTTTTCTGTCTCGCTTGCTTTTTCTCTGGCTCGCATTTTCACTCTCGCTTTTTCGCACTCTCGCTTTTTCTCTCTCGCTTTTTCTCTTGCTTTTGCTCTCTCGCTCTCTCGCTTTTTCTGTCTCTCTCTTTCTTGCTTTTTCTCTCGCTCTGTCTCGCTATTTCTCTCTCTCGCTCGCTCGCTTTTTCTCTCTCTCGCTCGCTTTTTCTCCCTGTCTCTTGCTTTTTCTCTCTCTCTCTCGCTCGATTTTTCTCTCTCACTCGCTCGCTTTTTCTCTCCCTCGCTTTTTCTCTCCCTCGCGCTCGCTCGCTTTTTCTGTCTCGCTCGCTTTATCTCTCCCTCGCTCGCTTTTTCTTTCTCTCGCTTTTTCTTTCTCTCGCTCTCTCTCTCTCTGTCTCGCTTGCTTTTTCTGTCTGTCTCGCTCGCTTTTTCTCTCTCGCTCGCACGCTTTTTCTGTCTCGCTCGCTTTTTCTGTCTGTCTCTCACTTTTTCTCTCGCTCGCATTTTCGCTTTCGCTCTCGCTATTTCGCGCTCTCGCCTTTTCTCCCTCGCTCTCTCGCTTTTGCTCTCTTGGTTTTTCTCTCACTCTCTCGCTTTTTCTCTCGCTGTCTCGCTTTTTCTCTCTCGCTCTCTCGCTTTTCCGCTCTCTCGCCTTTTCTGTCTCTCTCTTTCTTTCTTGCTTTTTCTCTCGCACTGTCTCGCTATTTCTCTCTCTCTCGCTCGCTTTTTCTCTCTCTTCATGACTTCTTCTGTCTCGCTCGCTTCTTCTGTCTCGCTCGTTTTTTCTGTCTCGCTCGCTTTTTCTTTCTCTCTCTCTGTCTCGCTCGCTTTTTCTCTCGCTCGCTTTTTCTCTCCCTCGCGCTCGCGCTCTCTCTCTCTCTCTTTCTCCCTCGCTCGCTTTTTCTCTCTCTCTTGATCACTTCTTCTGTCTCGCTCACTTCTTCTGTCTCGCTCACTTCTTCTGTCTCGCTCGTTTTTTCTGTCTCTCGCTTTTTCTTTCTCTCTCTCTGTCTCGCTCGTTTTTTCTGTCTCGCTCGCTTTTTCTGTCTGTCTCGCTCGCTTTTTCTCTTGCTCGCATTTTTGGTCTCGCTTTTTCGCGCTCTCGCTTTTTCTCCCTCGCTCTCTCGCTTTTTCTCTTGCTTTTGCTCTCTCGCTTTTCCACTCTCGCTTTTTCTGTCTCTCTCTCTCTTGCTTTTTCTCTCGCTCTCTCTCACTATTTCTCTCTCTCTCGCTTTTTCTCCCTCGCTCGCTTTTTCTCTCTCTCGCTCGCTATTTCTCCGTCTCTTGCTTTTTCTCTCTCTCTCGCTCGCTTTTTCTCTCCCTCGCTTTTTCTCTGTCTCGCTCGCTTTCTCTGTCTCGCTCGCTTTCTCTGTCTCGCTCGCTTTCTCTGTCTCGCTCGCTTCTTCTGTCTCGCTCGCTTTTTCTGTCTCTCGCTTTTTTCTCTCTCGCTCGCTTTTTCTCTCTCTCACTCGTTTTTTCTCTCTCTGTCTCTCTCGCTTTTTCTGTCTGTCGCTCGCTTTTTCTCTCTCGCTCGCTTTTTCTCTCTCTCTCGCTCGCTTTTTCGCTCTCTCGCTCGCTTTTTCTCTTGCTCGCATTTTCGCTCTCGCTTTTGCTCTCTCGCTTTTTCTCTCGCTCTCTCGCTTTTCCGCTCTCTCGCTTTTTCTGTCTCTTTCTTTCTTGCTTTTTCTCTCTCTGTCTCGCTATTTCTCTCTCTCTCTAGCTTTTTCTCCCTGTCTCTTGCTTTTTATCTCTCTCTCGCTCGCTTTTTCTGTCTCTCGCTCACTTTTTCTCACTCTCTTGATCGCTTCTTCTGTCTCGCTCATTTTTTTCTGTCTTGTTTGCTTTTTCTTTCTCTCTCTCTCGCTTTTTCTCTCCCTCGCGCGCTCTTTCCCTCTGTCTCGCTCGCTTTTTCTGTCTCGCTCGCTAGCTTTTTGTCTCACTCGCTTTTTCTGTCTGTCTCTCGCTTTTTCTGTCTGTCTCTCGCTTTTTCTCTTGCTCGCATTTTCGCTCTCGCTCTTTCGCGCTCTCGCTTTTTCTCCCTCGCTCTCTCGCCTTATCTCTCGCTTTTGCGCTCTCGCTTTTTCTCTCGCTCTCTCGCTTTTCCGCTCTCTCGCTTTTTCTGTCTCTCTCTTTCTTGCATTTTCTTTCTCTCTCTCTGTCTCGCTATTTCTCTCTCTCTCTAGCTTTTTCTCACTCGCTCGCTTTTTCTCTCTCTCGCTCGCTTTTTCTCCCTGTCTCTTACTTTTTATCTCTCTCTCGCTTGCTTTTTATCTCTCTCTCGCTTTTTCTCTCTCTCGCTCGCTTTTTCTCTCTCTCGCTCGCTTTTTCTCTCTCTCGCTCGCTTTTTCTCTCTCTCTTGATCGCTTCTTCTGTCTCACTCGTTTTTTTCTGTCTCACTCGTTTTTTTCTGTCTCGCTCGTTTTTTCTGTCTCGCTCGTTTTTTCTGTCTCGCTCGCTTTTTCTGTCTGTCTCTCGCTTTTTTTCTCTTTCTTGCTCGCTTTTTCTCCCTGTCTCGCTCGATTTTTCTCTCTCTCTCGCTCGCTTTTTCTCTCCCTCGTGCGCTCTCTCACTCTGTCTCGCTATTTTTCTCCCTCGCTCGCTTTTTCTCCCTCACTCGCTTTTTCTCCCTGTATCTTGCTTTTTCTTTCTGTCTCGCTCGATTTTTTTCTCACTCTCTCGCTCGCTTTTTCTCTCCCTCGTGCTCTCTCTCTCTGTCTCGCTCGCTTTTTCTGTCTGTCTCTCGCTTTTTCTCTCTGTCTCGCTCGCTTTTTCTGTCTCGCTCGCTTTTTCTGTCTCGCTCGCTTTTTCTGTCTCGCACGCTTTTTCTGTCCTGCTCGCCTTTTCTGTCTCGCTTGCTTTTTTTCTCTCTCTTGATAGCTTCTTCTGTCTCGCTCGCTTCTGCTGTCTCGCTCGTTTTTTCTGTCTCTCGCTTTTTCTTTCTCTCTCTGTCTCGCTCGTTTTTTCTGTCTCGCTCGTTTTTTCTGTCTCGCTCGCTTTTTCTGTCTCGCTCGCTCGCTTTTTCTCTCCCTCGTGCTCTCTCTCACTCTGTCTCGCTCGCTTTTTCTGTCTTGCTCGCTTTTTCTGTCTGTCTCGCTCGCTTTTTCTCTTGCTCGCATTTTTGGTCTCGCTTTTTCGCGCTCTCACTTTTTCTCCCTCGCTCTCTCGCTTTTTCTCTTGCTTTTGCTCTCTCGCTTTTCCACTCTCGCTTTTTCTGTCTCTCTCTTTCTTGCTTTTTCTCTCTCTCTCGCTCGCTTTTTCGCTCGCTCGCTCTCTCTCCCTCGCTCGCTCTCTCTCCCTCGCTCGCTTTTTCTGTCTCGCTCGCTTTTTCTGTCTCGCTCGCTTTTTCTGTCTCGCTCGCTTTTTCTGTCTCGCTCGCTTTTTTCTCTCGCTTGCTCGCTTTTTCTCTCTCTCGCTTTTACTGTCTGTCTCTCTCGCTTTTTCTGCCTCTCTCGCTTTTTCTGTCTCTCTCGCTTTTTCTGTCTGTCACTCGCTTTTTCGCTCTATCGCTCGCTTTTTTGCTCTCTCGCTCGCTTTTTCTGTCTCTCGCTTTTTCTCTTGCTCGCATTTTCACTCTCGCTCTTTCGCGCTCTCGCTTTTTCTCCCTCGCTCTCTTGCTTTTGCTCTCTCGCTCTCTTGCTTTTGCTCTCTCGCTCTCTTGCTTTTGCTCTCTCGCTCTCTCGCTTTTGCTCTCTCGCTCTCTCGCTTTTTCTCTCGCTCTCTCACTTTTTCTGTCTCGCTCGCTTTTTCTGTCTCGCTCGCTTTTTCTGTCTGTCTCGCTCGCTTTTTTCTCTGTGTTGCTCGCTTTTTTCTCTCTCTTGCTCGCTTTTTCTCTCTCTCCCTCGCTTGCTTTTTCTCTCTCTCTCTGTCTCGCTTGCTTTTTCTGTCTGTCACTCGCTTTTTTCTCTCTCGCTCGCTTTTTCTGTCTGTCTCTCGCTTTTTCTCTCTCTCGCTCGCTTTTTCTGTCTGTCGCTCGCATTTTCGCTCTCGCTTTTTTGCGCGCTCGCTTTTTCTCCCTCGCGCTCTCGCTTTTTCTCTCACTTTTGCTCTCTCGCGTTTTCTCTCGCTCTCTCGCTTTTCCTCTCGCTCTCTCGCTTTCCCGCTCTCTCGCTTTCCCGCTCTCTCGCCTTTTCTGTCTCTCTCTTTCTTTCTTGCTTTTTCTCTCGCACTGTCTCGCTATTTCTCCCTCTCTCTCTCTCTCTTTTTCTCCCTCGCTCGCTTTTTCTCTCTCTCTTGATCGCTTCTTCTGTCTCGCTCGTTTTTTCTGTCTCGCTCGTTTTTTCTGTGTCGCTCGCTTTTTCTTTCTCTCTCTGTCTCGCTCGCTTTTTCTCTTTCTCGCTCGCTTTTTCTCTCGCTCGCTTTTTCTCTCCCTCGCGCTCTCTCTCTCTCTCTCTCTCTCTGTCTCGCTCGCTTTTTCTGTCTCGCTCGCTTTTTTTCTCTCCATCGCTTTTTCTGTCTTGCTCACTTTTTCTGTCTTGCTCGCTTTTTCTGTCTTGCTCGCTATTTTTCTCTCTTGATCGCTTCTTCTGTCTCGCTCGCTTCTTCTGTCTCGCTCGTTTTTTCTGTCTCTCGCTTTTTCTTTCTCTCTGTCTCGCTCGTTTTTTCTGTCTCGCTCGTTTTTTCTGTCGCGCTCGTTTTTTCTGTCTCGCTCGTTTTTTCTGTCTGTCTCGCTCGCTTTTTCTCTTGCTCGCATTTTTGGTCTCGCTTTTTCGCGCTCTCGCTTTTTCTCCCTCGCTCTCTCGCTTTTTCTCTTGCTTTTGCTCTCTCGCTTTTCCACTCTCGCTTTTTCTGTCTCTCTCTTTCTTGCTTTTTCTCTCGCTCTGTCTCGCTATTTCTCTCTCTCGCTTTTTCTCCCTCGCTTGCTTTTTCTCTCTCTCGCTCGCTTTTTCTCCCTGTCTCTTGCTTTTTCTCTCTCTCTCGCTCGCTTTTTCTGTCTCGCTCGCTTTTTCTGTCTCGCTCGCTTTTTCTGTCTCGCTCGCTTTTTCTGTCTGTCTCGCTCGCTTTTTCTGTCTATCTCGCTCGCTTCTTCTGTCTCGCTCACTTCTTCTGCCTCGCTCGCTTCTTCTGTCTCGCTCGCTTTTTCTGTCTCTCTTGCTCGCTTTTTCTCTCTCTGTCTCTCTCGCTTTTTCTGTCTGTCGCTCGCTTTTTCTCTCTCTCTCGCTCGCTTTTTCGCTCTCTCGCTCTCTTTTTCGCGCTCTCGCTCGCTTTTTCTCTTGCTCGCATTTTCTCTCTCGCTTTTGCTCTCTCGCTTTTTCTCTCGCTCTCTCACTTTTGCTCTCTCGCTCTCTCGCTTTTTCTCTCGCTCTCTCGCTTTTCCGCTCTCTCGCTTTTTCTGTCTCTCTCTTTCTTGCTTTTTCTCTCTCTCTGTCTTGCTATTTCTCTCTCTCTCTAGCTTTTTCTCCCTCGCTCGCTTTTTCTCTCTCTCGCTCACTTTTTCTCACTCTCTTGATCGCTTCTTCTGTCTCGCTCGTTTTTTTCTGTCTTGCTCGCTTTTTCTTTCTCTCTCTCTCTCGCTTTTTCTCTCCCTCGCGCGCTCTCTCCCTCTGTGTCGCTCGCTTTTTCTGTCTCGCTCGCTAGCTTTTTGTCTCACTCGCTTTTTCTGTCTGTCTCTCGCTTTTTCTGTCTGTCTCTCGCTTTTTCTGTCTGTCTCTCGCTTTTTCTCTTGCTCGCATTTTCGCTCTCGCTCTTTCGCGCTCTCGCTTTTTCTCCCTCGCTCTCTCGCCTTTTCTCTCGCTTTTGCGCTCTCGCTTTTTCTCTCGCTCTCTCGCTTTTCCGCTCTCTCGCTTTTTCTGTCTCTCTCTTTCTTGCATTTTCTTTCTCTCTCTCTGTCTCGCTATTTCTCTCTCTCTCTCTAGCTTTTTCTCACTCGCTCGCTTTTTCTCTCTCTCGCTCGCTTTTTCTCCCTGTCTCTTGCTTTTTATCTCTCTCTCGCTCGCTTTTTCTCTCTCTCGCTCGCTTTTTCTCACTCTCTTGATCGCTTCTTCTGTCTCGCTCGTTTTTTTCTGTCTCGCTCGCTTTTTCTGTCTCGCTCGCTTTTTCTGTCTCGCTCGCTTTTTCTGTCTCGCTCGTTTTTTCTGTCTCGCTCGCTTTTTCTGTCTCGCTCGCTTTTTCTGTCTGTCTCTCGCTTTTTTTCTCTCTCTTGCTCGCTTTTTCTGTCTCGCTCGCTTTTTCTGTCTCGCTCGCTTTTTCTGTCTGTCTCTCGCTTTTTTTCTCTCTCTTGCTCGCTTTTTATCCCTGTCTCGCTCGATTTTTCTCTCTCTCGCTTGCTTTTTCTCTCGCTCGCTTTTTCTCTCTCTCGCTCGCTTTTTCTCACTCTCTTGATCGCTTTTTCTGTCTCGCTCGCTTTTTCTGTCTTGCTCGCTTTTTCTGTCTGTCTCGCTCGCTTTTTCTCTTGCTCGCATTTTTGGTCTCGCTTTTTCGCGCTCTCACTTTTTCTCCCTCGCTCTCTCGCTTTTTCTCTTGCTTTTGCTCTCTCGCTTTTCCACTCTCGCTTTTTCTGTCTCTCTCTTTCTTGCTTTTTCTCTCTCTCTCGCTCGCTTTTTCGCTCGCTCGCTCGCTCGCTCGCTCTCTCTCCCTCGCTCGCTCTCTCTCCCTCGCTCGCTTTTTCTGTCTCGCTCGCTTTTTCTGTCTCGCTCGCTTTTTCTGTCTCGCTCGCTTTTTCTGTCTCGCTCGCTTTTTCTGTCTGTCTCTCGCTTGCTTCTTCTGTCTCGCTCGCTTTTTCTGTCTCGCTCGCTTTTTTCTCTCTCTTGCTCGCTTTTTCTCTCTCTCGCTTTTACTGTCTGTCTCTCTCGCTTTTTCTGTCTCTCTCGCTTTTTCTGTCTCTCTCGCTTTTTCTGTCTGTCACTCGCTTTTTCGCTCTATCGCTCGCTTTTTTGCTCTCTCGCTCGCTTTTTCTGTCTCTCGCTTTTTCTCTTGCTCGCATTTTCACTCTCGCTCTTTCGCGCTCTCGCTTTTTCTCCCTCGCTCTCTTGCTTTTGCTCTCTCGCTCTCTTGCTTTTGCTCTCTCGCTCTCTTGCTTTTGCTCTCTCGCTCTCTTGCTTTTGCTCTCTCGCTCTCTCGCTTTTGCTCTCTCGCTCTCTCGCTTTTTCTCTCGCTCTCTCACTTTTTCTGTCTCGCTCGCTTTTTCTGTCTCGCTCGCTTTTTCTGTCTGTCTCGCTCGCTTTTTTCTCTGTGTTGCTCGCTTTTTTCTCTCTCTTGCTCGCTTTTTCTCTCTCTCCCTCGCTTGCTTTTTCTCTCTCTCTCTGTCTCGCTTGCTTTTTCTGTCTGTCACTCGCTTTTTTCTCTCTCGCTCGCTTTTTCTGTCTGTCTCTCGCTTTTTCTCTCTCTCGCTCGCTTTTTCTGTCTGTCGCTCGCATTTTCGCTCTCGCGCTCTCGCTTTTTTGCGCGCTCGCTTTTTCTCCCTCGCGCTCTCGCTTTTTCTCCCTCGCGCTCTCGCTTTTTCTCTCACTTTTGCTCTCTCGCGTTTTCTCTCGCTCTCTCGCTTTTCCTCTCGCTCTCTCGCTTTCCCGCTCTCTCGCTTTCCCGCTCTCTCGCCTTTTCTGTCTCTCTCTTTCTTTCTTGCTTTTTCTCTCGCACTGTCTCGCTATTTCTCCCTCTCTCTCTCTCTCTTTTTCTCCCTCGCTCGCTTTTTCTCTCTCTCTTGATCGCTTCTTCTGTCTCGCTCGTTTTTTCTGTCTCGCTCGTTTTTTCTGTGTCGCTCGCTTTTTCTTTCTCTCTCTGTCTCGCTCGCTTTTTCTCTTTCTCGCTCGCTTTTTCTCTCGCTCGCTTTTTCTCTCCCTCGCGCTCTCTCTCTCTCTCTCTCTGTCTCGCTCGCTTTTTCTGTCTCGCTCGCTTTTTTTCTCTCCATCGCTTTTTCTGTCTTGCTCACTTTTTCTGTCTTGCTCGCTTTTTCTGTCTTGCTCGCTATTTTTCTCTCTTGATCGCTTCTTCTGTCTCGCTCGCTTCTTCTGTCTCGCTCGTTTTTTCTGTCTCTCGCTTTTTCTTTCTCTCTGTCTCGCTCGTTTTTTCTGTCGCGCTCGTTTTTTCTGTCTCGCTCGTTTTTTCTGTCTGTCTCGCTCGCTTTTTCTCTTGCTCGCATTTTTGGTCTCGCTTTTTCGCGCTCTCGCTTTTTCTCCCTCGCTCTCTCGCTTTTTCTCTTGCTTTTGCTCTCTCGCTTTTCCACTCTCGCTTTTTCTGTCTCTCTCTTTCTTGCTTTTTCTCTCGCTCTGTCTCGCTATTTCTCTCTCTCGCTTTTTCTCCCTCGCTTGCTTTTTCTCTCTCTCGCTCGCTTTTTCTCCCTGTCTCTTGCTTTTTCTCTCTCTCTCGCTCGCTTTTTCTGTCTCGCTCGCTTTTTCTGTCTCGCTCGCTTTTTCTGTCTGTCTCGCTCGCTTTTTCTGTCTATCTCGCTCGCTTCTTCTGTCTCGCTCACTTCTTCTGCCTCGCTCGCTTCTTCTGTCTCGCTCGCTTTTTCTGTCTCTCTTGCTCGCTTTTTCTCTCTCTGTCTCTCTCGCTTTTTCTGTCTGTCGCTCGCTTTTTCTCTCTCTCTCGCTCGCTTTTTCGCTCTCTCGCTCTCTTTTTCGCGCTCTCGCTCGCTTTTTCTCTTGCTCGCATTTTCTCTCTCGCTTTTGCTCTCTCGCTTTTTCTCTCGCTCTCTCACTTTTGCTCTCTCGCTCTCTCGCTTTTTCTCTCGCTCTCTCGCTTTTCCGCTCTCTCGCTTTTTCTGTCTCTCTCTTTCTTGCTTTTTCTCTCTCTCTGTCTTGCTATTTCTCTCTCTCTCTAGCTTTTTCTCCCTCGCTCGCTTTTTCTCTCTCTCGCTCACTTTTTCTCACTCTCTTGATCGCTTCTTCTGTCTCGCTCGTTTTTTTCTGTCTTGCTCGCTTTTTCTTTCTCTCTCTCTCTCTCTCGCTTTTTCTCTCCCTCGCGCGCTCTCTCCCTCTGTGTCGCTCGCTTTTTCTGTCTCGCTCGCTAGCTTTTTGTCTCACTCGCTTTTTCTGTCTGTCTCTCGCTTTTTCTGTCTGTCTCTCGCTTTTTCTGTCTGTCTCTCGCTTTTTCTCTTGCTCGCATTTTCGCTCTCGCTCTTTCGCGCTCTCGCTTTTTCTCCCTCGCTCTCTCGCCTTTTCTCTCGCTTTTGCGCTCTCGCTTTTTCTCTCGCTCTCTCGCTTTTCCGCTCTCTCGCTTTTTCTGTCTCTCTCTTTCTTGCATTTTCTTTCTCTCTCTCTGTCTCGCTATTTCTCTCTCTCTCTCTAGCTTTTTCTCACTCGCTCGCTTTTTCTCTCTCTCGCTCGCTTTTTCTCCCTGTCTCTTGCTTTTTATCTCTCTCTCGCTCGCTTTTTCTCTCTCTCGCTCGCTTTTTCTCACTCTCTTGATCGCTTCTTCTGTCTCGCTCGTTTTTTTCTGTCTCGCTCGCTTTTTCTGTCTCGCTCGCTTTTTCTGTCTCGCTCGTTTTTTCTGTCTCGCTCGCTTTTTCTGTCTCGCTCGCTTTTTCTGTCTGTCTCTCGCTTATTTTCTCTCTCTTGCTCGCTTTTTCTGTCTCGCTCGCTTTTTCTGTCTCGCTCGCTTTTTCTGTCTGTCTCTCGCTTTTTTTCTCTCTCTTGCTCGCTTTTTATCCCTGTCTCGCTCGATTTTTCTCTCTCTCGCTTGCTTTTTCTCTCGCTCGCTTTTTCTCTCTCTCGCTCGCTTTTTCTCACTCTCTTGATCGCTTCTTCTGTCTCGCTCGTTTTTTTCTGTCTCGCTCGCTTTTTCTGTCTCGCTCGCTTTTTCTGTCTGTGTCTTGATTTTTCTCTCTCTCTTGCTCGCTTTTTCTCCCTGTCTCGCTTGATTTTTCTCTCTCTCGCTCGCTTTTTCTCTCGCTCGCTTTTTCTCTCCCTCGTGCTCTCTCTCTCTCTGTCTCGCTCGCTTTTTCTGTCACGCTCGCTTTTTCTGTCTCGCTCGCTTTTTCTCCCTGTATCTTGCTTTTTCTTTCTGTCTCGCTCGATTTTTTTCTCTCTCTCGCTCGCTTTTTCTCTCGCTCGCTTTTTCTCTCGCTCGTGCTCTCTCTCTCTCTGTCTCGCTCGCTTTTTCTGTCTCGCTCGCTTTTTCTGTCTCGCTCGCTTTTTTTCTCTCCATCGCTTTTTCTGTCTCGCTCGCTTTTTCTGTCTTGCTCGCTTTTTTTCTCTCTCTTGATCGCTTCTTCTGTCTCGCTCGTTTTTTCTGTCTCTCGCTTTTTCTTTCTCTCTCTGTCTCGCTCGTTTTTTCTTTCTGTCTCGCTCGTTTTTTCTTTCTGTCTCGCTCGTTTTTTCTTTCTGTCTCGCTCGTTTTTTTCTCTGTCTCTCGCTCGCTTTTTCTGTCTCGCTCGCTTTTTCTGTCTCGCTCGCTTTTTCTGTCTGTCTCTCGCTTTTTCTCTTGCTCGCATTTTTGGTCTCGCTTTTTCGCGCTCTCGCTTTTTCTCCCTCGCTCTCTCGCTTTTTCTCTTGCTTTTCCACTCTCGCTTTTCCACTCTCGCTTTTTCTGTCTCTCTCTTTCTTGCTTTTTCTCTCGCTCTGTCTCGCTATTTCTCTCTCTCTCGCTTTTTCTCCCTGTCTCTTGCTTTTTCTCTCTCTCTCGCTCGCTTTTTCTCTCGCTCGCTCGCTCTCTCTCTGTCTCGCTCGCTTTTTCTGTCTCGCTCGCTTTTTCTGTCTCGCTCGCTTTTTCTGTCTGTCTCTCGCTTTTTTTCTCTCTCTCGCTCGCTTCTTCTGTCTCGCTCGCTTTTTCTGTCTCTCGCTTTTTTCTCTCTCTTGCTCGCTTTTTCTCACTCTGTCTCTCTCGCTTTTTCTGTCTGTCTCTCTCGCTTTTTCTGTCTGTCTCTCGCTTTTTCGCTCTCTCGCTCGCTTTTTCGCTCTCTCGCTCGCTTTTTCGCTCTCTCGCTCGCTTTTTCTCTTGCTCGCATTTTCGCTCTCGCTCTTTCGTGCTCTCGCTTTTTCTCCCTCGCTCTCTCGCTTTTGCTCTCTCGCTCTCTCGCTTTTTCTCTCGCTCTGTCGCTTTTCCGCTCTCTCGCTTTTTCTGTCTCTTTCTTTCTTGCTTTTTCTCTCTCTCTGTCTCGCTATTTCTCTCTCTCTAGCTTTTTCTCCCTCGCTCGCTTTTTCTCTCTCTCGCTCGCTTTTTCTCCCTGTCTCTTGCTTTTTATCTCTCTCTCGCTCGCTTTTTCTCTCGCTCGCTCGCTCTCTCTCTGTCTCGCTCGCTTTTTCTGTCTCGCTCGCTTTTTCTGTCTCGCTCGCTTTTTCTGTCTGTCTCTCGCTTTTTTTCTCTCTCTCGCTCGCTTCTTCTGTCTCGCTCGCTTTTTCTGTCTCTCGCTTTTTTCTCTCTCTTGCTCGCTTTTTCTCTCTCTGTCTCTCTCGCTTTTTCTGTCTGTCTCTCTCGCTTTTTCTGTCTGTCTCTCGCTTTTTCGCTCTCTCGCTCGCTTTTTCGCTCTCTCGCTCGCTTTTTCGCTCTCTCGCTCGCTTTTTCTCTTGCTCGCATTTTCGCTCTCGCTCTTTCACGCTCTCGCTTTTCCTCCCTCGCTCTCTTGCTTTTGCTCCCTCGCTCTCTTGCTTTTGCTCCCTCGCTCTCTCGCTTTTTCTCTCGCTCTCTCGCTTCTCCGCTCTCTCGCTTTTTCTGTCTCTTTCTTTCTTGCTTTTTCTCTCTCTGTCTGTCTCGCTATTTCTCTCTGTCTCTAGCTTTTTCTCCCTCGCTCGCTTTTTCTCTCTCTCGCTCGCTTTTTCTCTCTCTCTTGATCGCTTCTTCTGTCTCGCTCGTTTTTTCTGTCTTGCTCGCTTTTTCTTTCTCTCTCTCTCGCTTTTTCTCTCCCTCGCGCGCTCTTTCTCTGTCTCGCTCGCTTTTTCGCTCTCTCGCTCGCTTTTTCTCTTGCTCGCATTTTCGCTCTCGCTCTTTCGCGCTCTCGCTTTTTCTCCCTCGCTCTCTTGCTTTTGCTCCCTCGCGCTCTCGCTTTTTCTCTCGCTCTCTCACTTTTCCGCTCTCTCGCTTTTTCTCTCTCTCTGTCTCGCTATTTCTCTCTCTCTCTAGTTTTTTCTCCCTCGCTCGCTTTTTCTCTCTCTCTCGCTCGCTTTTTCTCTCTCTCTTGATCGCTTCTTCTCTCTCTCTTGATCGCTTCTTCTGTCTCGCTCGTTTTTTCTGTCGTGCTCGCTTTTTCTTTCTCTCTCTCTCTCTCGCTTTTTCTCTCCCTCGCGCGCTCTCTCTCTGTCTCGCTCGCTTTTTCTGTCTCGCTCGCTTCTTCTGTCTGTCTCTCGCTTTTTCTCTCTCTCTCGCTCGCTTTTTCTCTCTCGCTCGCTTTTTCTCTCTCGCTCGCTTTTTCTCTCTCGCTCGCTTCTTCTGTCTCGCTCGCTTTTTTTATCTCGCTCGCTTCTTCTGTCTCGCTCGCTTTTTCTGTCTGTCTCTCGCTTTTTTTCTCTCTCTCGCTCGCTTCTTCTGTCTCGCTCGCTTTTTCTCTCTCTCTTGATCGCTTCTTCTCTCTCTCTTGATCGCTTCTTCTGTCTCGCTCGTTTTTTCTGTCGTGCTCGCTTTTTCTTTCTCTCTCGCTTTTTCTCTCCCTCGCGCGCTCTCGCTCTGTCTCGCTCGCTTTTTCTGTCTCGCTCGCTTCTTCTGTCTGTCTCTCGCTTTTTCTCTCTCTCTCGCTCGCTTCTTCTGTCTCGCTCGCTTCTTCTGTCTCGCTCGCTTCTTCTGTCTCGCTCGCTTCTTCTGTCTCGCTCGCTTTTTTTGTCTCGCTCGCTTCTTCTGTCTCGCTCGCTTTTTCTGTCTGTCTCTCGCTTTTTTTCTCTCTCTCGCTCGCTTCTTCTGTCTCGCTCGCTTTTTCTGTCTCTCACTTTTTTCTCTCTCTTGCTCGCTTTTTCTCACTCTGTCTCTCTCGCTTTTTCTGTCTGTCTCTCTCGCTTTTTCTGTCTGTCTCTCGCTTTTTCGCTCTCGCTCGCTTTTTCTCTTGCTCGCATTTTCGCTCTCGCTTTTTCTCCCTCGCTCTCTCGCTTTTTCTCTCGCTCTCTCACTTTTCCGCTCTCTCGCTTTTTCTGTCTTTCTTTCTTGCTTTTTCTCTCTCTCTGTCTCGCTATTTCTCTCTCTCTCTAGCTTTTTCTCCCTCGCTCGCTTTTTCTCTCTCTCGATCGCTTTTTCTCTCTCTCTTGATCGCTTCTTCTGTCTCGCTCGTTTTTTCTGTCTTGCTCGCTTCTTCTTTCTCTCTCTCTCTCGCTTTTTCTCTCCCTCGCGCGCTCTCTCTCTGTCTCGCTCGCTTTTTCTGTCTCGCTCGCTTCTTCTGTCTGTCTCTCGCTTTTTCTCTCTCTCTCGCTCGCTTTTTCTGTCTCGCTCGCTTTTTCTGTCTCGCTCGCTTTTTCTGTCTCGCTCGCTTTTTCTGTCTCGCTCGCTTTTTTTGTCTGTCTCGCTCGCTTCTTCTGTCTCGCTCGCTTCTTCTGTCTCGCTCGCTTTTTTTGTCTCGCTCGCTTCTTCTGTCTCGCTCGCTTTTTCTGTCTGTCTCTCGCTTTTTTTCTCTCGCTCGCTTCTTCTGTCTCGCTCGCTTCTTCTGTCTCGCTCGCTTCTTCTGTCTCTCGCTTTTTTCTCTCTCTTGCTCGCTTTTTCTCTCTCTGTCTCTCTCGCTTTTTCTGTCTGTCTCTCTCGCTTTTTCTGTCTGTCTCTCTCGCTTTTTCTGTCTGTCTCTCGCTTTTTCTGTCTGTCTCTCGCTTTTTCGCTCTCTCGCTCGCTTTTTCTCTTGCTCGCATTTTCGCTCTCGCTCTTTCGCGCTCTCGCTTTTTCTCCCTCGCTCTCTTGCTTTTGCTCCCTCGCTCTCTCGCTTTTTCTCTCGCTCTCTCACTTTTCCGCTCTCTCGCTTTTTCTGTCTCTTTCTTTCTTGCTTTTTCTCTCTCTCTGTCTCGCTATTTCTCTCTTTCTCTAGCTTTTTCTCCCTCGCTCGCTTTTTCTCTCTCTCGCTCGCTTTTTCTCCCTCGCTCGCTTTTTCTCTCTCTCGCTCGCTTTTTCTCTCTCTCGCTCGCTTTTCCGCTCTCTCGCTTTTTCTGTCTCTCTCTTTCTTGCTTTTTCTCTCTCTCTGTCTCGCTATTTCTCTCTTTCTCTAGCTTTTTCTCCCTCGCTCGCTTTTTCTCTCTCTCGCTCGCTTTTTCTCCCTGTCTCTTGCTTTTTCTCTCTCTCTCGCTCGCTTTTTGTCTCTCTCGCTCGCTTTTTCTCTCTCTCTTGATCGCTTCTTCTGTCTCGCTCATTTTTTCTGTCTTGCTCGCTTTTTCTTTCTCTCTCTCGCTCGCTTTTCTCTCGCTCGCTTTTTCTCTCCCTCGTGCTCTCTCTCTCTCTCGCTCGCTTTTTCTGTCTCGCTCGCTTCTTCTGCCTGTCTCTCGCTTCTTCTGTCTCTCGCTTTTTCTGTCTCTCGCTCGCTTTTTCTCTCTCTCACTCGCTTTTTCTCTCTGTCGCTCGCTTTTTCTCTCTGTCGCTCGCTTTTTCTCTCTGTCGCTTTTTCTCTTGCTCGCATTTTCGCTCTCGCTCTTTCGTGCTCTCGCTTTTTCTCCCTCGCTCTCTCGCTTTTGCTCTCTCGCTCTCTCGCTTTTTCTCTCGCTCTGTCGCTTTTCCGCTCTCTCGCTTTTTCTGTCTCTTTCTTTCTTGCTTTTTCTCTCTCTCTGTCTCGCTATTTCTCTCTCTCTAGCTTTTTCTCCCTCGCTCGCTTTTTCTCTCTCTCGCTCGCTTTTTCTCCCTGTCTCTTGCTTTTTATCTCTCTCTCGCTCGCTTTTTCTCTCGCTCGCTCGCTCTCTCTCTGTCTCGCTCGCTTTTTCTGTCTCGCTCGCTTTTTCTGTCTCGCTCGCTTTTTCTGTCTCGCTCGCTTTTTCTGTCTCGCTCGCTTTTTCTGTCTCGCTCGCTTTTTCTGTCTGTCTCGCTCGCTTTTTTTCTCTCTCTCGCTCGCTTCTTCTGTCTCGCTCGCTTTTTCTGTCTCTCGCTTTTTTCTCTCTCTTGCTCGCTTTTTCTCACTCTGTCTCTCTCGCTTTTTCTGTCTGTCTCTCTCGCTTTTTCTGTCTGTCTCTCGCTTTTTCGCTCTCTCGCTCGCTTTTCCGCTCTCTCGCTCGCTTTTTCGCTCTCTCGCTCGCTTTTTCTCTTGCTCGCATTTTCGCTCTCGCTCTTTCACGCTCTCGCTTTTCCTCCCTCGCTCTCTTGCTTTTGCTCCCTCGCTCTCTTGCTTTTGCTCCCTCGCTCTCTCGCTTTTTCTCTCGCTCTCTCGCTTCTCCGCTCTCTCGCTTTTTCTGTCTCTTTCTTTCTTGCTTTTTCTCTCTCTGTCTGTCTCGCTATTTCTCTCTGTCTCTAGCTTTTTCTCCCTCGCTCGCTTTTTCTCTCTCTCGCTCGCTTTTTCTCTCTCTCTTGATCGCTTCTTCTGTCTCGCTCGTTTTTTCTGTCTTGCTCGCTTTTTCTTTCTCTCTCTCTCGCTTTTTCTCTCCCTCGCGCGCTCTCTCTCTGTCTCGCTCGCTTTTTCGCTCTCTCGCTCGCTTTTTCTCTTGCTCGCATTTTCGCTCTCGCTCTTTCGCGCTCTCGCTTTTTCTCCCTCGCTCTCTTGCTTTTGCTCCCTCGCGCTCTCGCTTTTTCTCTCGCTCTCTCACTTTTCCGCTCTCTCGCTTTTTCTCTCTCTCTGTCTCGCTATTTCTCTCTCTCTCTAGTTTTTTCTCCCTCGCTCGCTTTTTCTCTCTCTCTCGCTCGCTTTTTCTCTCTCTCTTGATCGCTTCTTCTCTCTCTCTTGATCGCTTCTTCTGTCTCGCTCGTTTTTTCTGTCGTGCTCGCTTTTTCTTTCTCTCTCTCTCTCTCGCTTTTTCTCTCCCTCGCGCGCTCTCTCTCTGTCTCGCTCGCTTTTTCTGTCTCGCTCGCTTCTTCTGTCTGTCTCTCGCTTTTTCTCTCTCTCTCGCTCGCTTTTTCTGTCTCGCTCGCTTTTTCTCTCTCGCTCGCTTTTTCTCTCTCGCTCGCTTTTTCTCTCTCGCTCGCTTCTTCTGTCTCGCTCGCTTTTTTTATCTCGCTCGCTTCTTCTGTCTCGCTCGCTTTTTCTGTCTGTCTCTCGCTTTTTTTCTCTCTCTCGCTCGCTTCTTCTGTCTCGCTCGCTTTTTCTCTCTCTCTTGATCGCTTCTTCTCTCTCTCTTGATCGCTTCTTCTGTCTCGCTCGTTTTTTCTGTCGTGCTCGCTTTTTCTTTCTCTCTCGCTTTTTCTCTCCCTCGCGCGCTCTCGCTCTGTCTCGCTCGCTTTTTCTGTCTCGCTCGCTTCTTCTGTCTGTCTCTCGCTTTTTCTCTCTCTCTCGCTCGCTTCTTCTGTCTCGCTCGCTTCTTCTGTCTCGCTCGCTTCTTCTGTCTCGCTCGCTTTTTTTGTCTCGCTCGCTTCTTCTGTCTCGCTCGCTTTTTCTGTCTGTCTCTCGCTTTTTTTCTCTCTCTCGCTCGCTTCTTCTGTCTCGCTCGCTTTTTCTGTCTCTCACTTTTTTCTCTCTCTTGCTCGCTTTTTCTCACTCTGTCTCTCTCGCTTTTTCTGTCTGTCTCTCTCGCTTTTTCTGTCTGTCTCGCTTTTTCGCTCTCGCTCGCTTTTTCTCTTGCTCGCATTTTCGCTCTCGCTTTTTCTCCCTCGCTCTCTCGCTTTTTCTCTCGCTCTCTCACTTTTCCGCTCTCTCGCTTTTTCTGTCTTTCTTTCTTGCTTTTTCTCTCTCTCTGTCTCGCTATTTCTCTCTCTCTCTAGCTTTTTCTCCCTCGCTCGCTTTTTCTCTCTCTCGATCGCTTTTTCTCTCTCTCTTGATCGCTTCTTCTGTCTCGCTCGTTTTTTCTGTCTTGCTCGCTTCTTCTTTCTCTCTCTCTCTCGCTTTTTCTCTCCCTCGCGCGCTCTCTCTCTGTCTCGCTCGCTTTTTCTGTCTCGCTCGCTTCTTCTGTCTGTCTCTCGCTTTTTCTCTCTCTCTCGCTCGCTTTTTCTGTCTCGCTCGCTTTTTCTGTCTCGCTCGCTTTTTCTGTCTCGCTCGCTTTTTCTGTCTCGCTCGTTTTTTTGTCTGTCTCGCTCGCTTCTTCTGTCTCGCTCGCTTCTTCTGTCTCGCTCGCTTCTTCTGTCTCGCTCGCTTCTTCTGTCTCGCTCGCTTCTTCTGTCTCGCTCGCTTTTTTTGTCTCGCTCGCTTCTTCTGTCTCGCTCGCTTTTTCTGTCTGTCTCTCGCTTTTTTTCTCTCGCTCGCTTCTTCTGTCTCGCTCGCTTCTTCTGTCTCGCTCGCTTTTTCTGTCTCTCGCTTTTTTCTCTCTCTTGCTCGCTTTTTCTCTCTCTGTCTCTCTCGCTTTTTCTGTCTGTCTCTCTCGCTTTTTCTGTCTGTCTCTCTCGCTTTTTCTGTCTGTCTCTCGCTTTTTCTGTCTGTCTCTCGCTTTTTCGCTCTCTCGCTCGCTTTTTCTCTTGCTCGCATTTTCGCTCTCGCTCTTTCGCGCTCTCGCTTTTTCTCCCTCGCTCTCTTGCTTTTGCTCCCTCGCTCTCTCGCTTTTTCTCTCGCTCTCTCACTTTTCCGCTCTCTCACTTTTTCTGTCTCTTTCTTTCTTGCTTTTTCTCTCTCTCTGTCTCGCTATTTCTCTCTTTCTCTAGCTTTTTCTCCCTCGCTCGCTTTTTCTCTCTCTCGCTCGCTTTTTCTCCCTCGCTCGCTTTTTCTCTCTCTCGCTCGCTTTTTCTCTCTCTCGCTCGCTTTTCCGCTCTCTCGCTTTTTCTGTCTCTCTCTTTCTTGCTTTTTCTCTCTCTCTGTCTCGCTATTTCTCTCTTTCTCTAGCTTTTTCTCCCTCGCTCGCTTTTTCTCTCTCTCGCTCGCTTTTTCTCCCTGTCTCTTGCTTTTTCTCTCTCTCTCGCTCGCTTTTTGTCTCTCTCGCTCGCTTTTTCTCTCTCTCTTGATCGCTTCTTCTGTCTCGCTCATTTTTTCTGTCTTGCTCGCTTTTTCTTTCTCTCTCTCGCTCGCTTTTCTCTCGCTCGCTTTTTCTCTCCCTCGTGCTCTCTCTCTCTCGCTCGCTTTTTCTGTCTCGCTCGCTTCTTCTGCCTGTCTCTCGCTTCTTCTGTCTCTCGCTTTTTCTGTCTCTCGCTTGCTTTTTCTCTCTCTCGCTCGCTTTTTCTCTCTCTCACTCGCTTTTTCTCTCTCTGTCTGTCGCTCGCTTTTTCTCTCTGTCGCTCGCTTTTTCTCTCTGTCGCTTTTTCTCTTGCTCGCATTTTCGCTCTCGCTCTTTCGTGCTCTCGCTTTTTCTCCCTCGCTCTCTCGCTTTTGCTCTCTCGCTCTCTCGCTTTTTCTCTCGCTCTGTCGCTTTTCCGCACTCTCGCTTTTTCTGTCTCTTTCTTTCTTGCTTTTTCTCTCTCTCTGTCTCGCTATTTCTCTCTCTCTAGCTTTTTCTCCCTCGCTCGCTTTTTCTCTCTCTCGCTCGCTTTTTCTCCCTGTCTCTCGCTTTTTATCTCTCTCGCTCGCTTTTTATCTCTCTCTCGCTCGCTTTTTATCTCTCTCTCGCTCGCTTTTGATCTCTCTCTCGCTCGCTTTTTCTCTCTCTTGATCGCTTCTTCTGTCTCGCTCGTTTTTTCTGTCTTGCTCGCCTTTTCTTTCTCTCTCTCTCTCTCTCTCTCTCTCTCTCTCTCTCGCTCGCTTTTACTCTCCCTCGTGCGCTCTCTCTCTCTGTTTCGCTCGCTTTTTCTGTCTCGCTCGCTTCTTCTATCTGTCTCTCGCTTTTTTTCTCTCTCTCTCGCTCGCTTTTTCTGTCTCGCTCGCTTTTTCTGTCTCGCTCGCTTTTTCTGTCTCGCTCGCTTCTTCTGTCTCGCTCGCTTCTTCTGTCTCGCTCGTTTTTTCTGTCTCGCTCGCTTTTTCTCTTGCTCGCATTTTCGCACTCTCGCTTTTTCTCTCTCGCTTTTTCTCTTGCTTTTGCTCTCTCGCTTTTTCTCTCGCTCTCTCGCTTTTTCTGTCTCTCTCTCTCTCTCTCTTGCTTTTTCTCTCGCTCTGTCTCGCTATTTTTCTCCCTCGCTCGCTTTTTCTCTCTCGTTCACTTTTTCTCTCTCTCGCTCGCTTTTTCTCCCTGTATCTTGCTTTTCTTTCTGTCTCGCTCGATTTTTCTCTCTCTCGCTCGCTTTTTCTCTCGCTCGCTTTTTCTCTCCCTCGCGCTCTCGCTTTTTCTCTCGCTTTTGCTCTCTCGCTCTCGCTTTTTCTCTCGCTCTCTCGCTTTTTCTGTCTCTCTCTTTCTTGCTTTTTCTCTCTCTCTGTCTCGCTATTTTTCTCCCTCGCTCGCTTTTTCTCCCTCGCTCGCTTTTTCTCTCTCTCGCTCGCTTTTTCTCCCTGTCTCTTGCTTTTTCTCTCTCCCTCGCTCGCTTTTTCCCTCTCTCGCTCGCTTTTTCTCTCTCTCTTGATCGCTTCTTCTGTCTTGCTTTTTCTCTTGCTTTTGCTCTCTCGCTCTCTCGCTTTTTCTCTCGCTCTCTCGCTTTTTCTGTCTCTCTCTCTCTCTTGCTTTTTCTCTCGCTCTGTCTCGCTATTTTTCTCCCTCGCTCGCTTTTTCTCTCTCTCGCTCGCTTTTTCTCTCTCTCGCTCGCTTTTTCTCCCTGTCTCTTGCTTTTTCTCTCTCTCGCTCGCTTTTTCTCTCTCTCTTGATCGCTTCTTCTGTCTCGCTCGTTTTTTCTGTCTTGCTCGCTTTTTCTTTCTCTCTCTATCTCTCTCTCTCTCTCTCGGTCGCTTTTCTCTCGCTCGCATTTTTTCTCCCTCGCGCTCTCTCTCTCTCTCTGTCTCACTCGCTTTTTCTGTGGCTTGTTTTTCTGTCTTGCTCGCTTTTTCTGTCTGTCTCTCGCTTTTTTCCTCTCTCTTGTTCGCTTTTTCTCTCGCTCTCTTGCTTTTCTGCTCTCTTGCTTTTTCTGTCTCTCTCTTTTTCTCTCGCTCTGTCTCGCTTTTTCTCTCTCTCGCTCGCTTTTTCTCTCTCTCGCTCGCTTTTTCTCTCTCTCGCTCGCTTCTTCTCTCTCTCTCGCTCGCTTCTTCTGTCTCGCTCCCTTTTTCTGTCTCCCTCGCTTTTTTTCTCCCTCGCTTTTTCTGTCTGTCTCTCGCTTTTTCTCTCGCTTGCTTTTTTGCTCTCGCTTTTTCACGCTCTCGCTTTTTCTCCCTTGCTCTCTCGCTTTTGCTCTCTCGTGTTTTCTCTCGCTCTCTCGCTTTTGCTCTCTCGCTCTTTAGCTTTTCCGCTCGCTCGCTTTTTCTGTCTCTCTCTTTCTTTTTCTCTCGCTCTGTCTCACTTTTTCTCCCTCGCTCGCTTTTCGCGCTCTCGCTCGCTTTTTCTCTCCCTCGCTCGCTTTTTCTCTCCCTCGCTCGCTTTTTCTCTCCCTCGCTCGCTTTTGCTCTCGCTCGCTTTTGCTCTCTCTCTCTCGATCGCTCTTTCTGTCTCGCTCGCATTTTCTGTCTGTCTCGCTTTTTCTCTCGCTCGCTTTTTCATGCTCTCGCTTTTTCTCCCTCGCTCTCTCGCTTTTGCTCTCTCGCTTTTTCTGTCTCGCTATTACTCTCTCTCTCTCGCTTTTTCTCCCTCGCTCGCGTTTTCTCTCTCTCGCTCGCTTTTTCTCGGTCTCTTGCTTTTTCTCTCTCTCGCTCGCTTTTGCTCTCTCTCGCTCGCTTTTTCTCTCTCTCGCTCGCTTTTTCTCTCGCTCTCTCGCTTTTCTGCTCTCTCGCTTTTCTGCTCTCTCGCTTTTCTGCTCTCTCGCTTTTCCGCTCTCTCGCTTTTCTGCTCTCTCGCTTTTTCTGTCTCGCTATTACTCTCTCGCTCGCTTTTTCTCCGTCCCTTGCTTTCTCTCTCTCTCTCTCTCTCTCTCTCTCTCTCTCTCTCTCGCTCGCTTTTGCTCTCTCTCGCTCGCTTTTTCTGTCTCGCTCGCTTTTTTTCTCCCTCGCTTTTTCTGTCTCCCTCGCTTTTTCTGTCTCGCTCGCTTTTTCTGTCTGTCTCTTGCTTTTTCTCTCGCTTGCTTTTTTGCTCTCGCTTTTTCACGCTCTCGCTTTTTCTCCCTCGCTCTCTCGCTTTTGCTGTCTCGTGTTTTCTCTCGCTCTCTCGCTTTTGCGCGCTCGCTCTTTAGCTTTTCCGCTCACTCGCTTTTTCTGTCTCTCTCTTTCTTTTTCTCTCGCTCTGTCTCACTTTTTCTCCCTCGCTCGCTTTTTCGCACCCTCGCTCGCTTTTGCTCTCTATCGCTTCTTCTGTCTCGCTCGCTTTTTCTGTCTGTCTCTCGCTTTTTTTCTCTCTTGCTCGCTTTTTCTGTCTCGCTCGCCTTTTCTGTCTCGCTCGCTTTTTCTGTCTCGCTCGCTTCTTCTGACTGGTTCTCGCTTTTTTCTCGCTCGCATTTTCACGCTCTCGCTCGCTTTTTCTGTCTCTCTCTTGCTCGCTTTTTCTCTCGCGCTCACTTTTTCTCTCTCGCTTTTGCGCTCTCTCGCTCGCTTTTTCTGTCTGTCTCTCGCTCGCTTCCTCTGTCTCGCTCGCTTCTTCTGTCTCTCTCGCTCGCTTTTTCTCTCTCGCTCGCTTTTTCTGTCTCTCTCGCTTTTTTTCTCTCTCTTGATCGCTTCTTCTGTCTCGCTCGTTTTTTCTGTCTTGCTCGCTTTTTCTTTCTCTCTCTATCTCTCTCTCTCGGTCGCTTTTCTCTCGCTCGCATTTTTTCTCCCTCGCGCTCTCTCTCTCTCTCTGTCTCACTCGCTTTTTCTGTGGCTTGTTTTTCTGTCTTGCTCGCTTTTTCTGTCTGTCTCTCGCTTTTTTTCTCTCTCTTGTTCGCTTTTTCTCTCGCTCTCTTGCTTTTCTGCTCTCTCGCTTTTTCTGTCTCTCTCTTTTTCTCTCGCTCTGTCTCACTTTTTCTCCCTCGCTCGCTTTTTCTCTCTCTCGCTCGCTTTTTCTCTCTCTCTCTCGCTCGCTTTTTCTCTCTCTCTCGCTCGCTTCTTCTGTCTCGCTCCCTTTTTCTGTCTCCCTCGCTTTTTTTCTCCCTCGCTTTTTCTGTCTGTCTCTCGCTTTTTCTCTCGCTTGCTTTTTTGCTCTCGCTTTTTCACGCTCTCGCTTTTTCTCCCTCGCTCTCTCGCTTTTGCTCTCTCGTGTTTTCTCTCGCTCTCTCGCTTTTGCTCTCTCGCTCTTTAGCTTTTCCGCTCGCTCGCTTTTTCTGTCTCTCTCTTTCTTTTTCTCTCGCTCTGTCTCACTTTTTCTCCCTCGCTCGCTTTTCGCGCTCTCGCTCGCTTTTTCTCTCCCTCGCTCACTTTTTCTCTCCCTCGCTCCCTTTTGCTCTCTCTCGCTCGCTTTTGCTCTCTCTCTCTCGATCGCTCTTTCTGTCTCGCTCGCATTTTCTGTCTGTCTCGCTTTTTCTCTCGCTCGCTTTTTCATGCTCTCGCTTTTTCTCCCTCGCTCTCTCGCTTTTCTGCTCTCTCGCTTTTTCTGTCTCGCTATTACTCTCTCTCTCTCGCTTTTTCTCCCTCGCTCGCTTTTTCTCGGTCTCTTGCTTTTTCTCTCTCTCGCTCGCTTTTGCTCTCTCTCGCTCGCTTTTTCTCTCGCTCTCTCGCTTTTCTGCTCTCTCGCTTTTCTGCTCTCTCGCTTTTCTGCTCTCTCGCTTTTCTGCTCTCTCGCTTTTCTGCTCTCTCGCTTTTCTGCTCTCTCGCTTTTCCGCTCTCTCGCTTTTTCTGTCTCGCTATTACTCTCTCTCTCGCTTTTTCTCCCTCGCTCGCTTTTCGCGCTCTCGCTCGCTTTTTCTCCCTCGCTCGCTTTTCGCGCTCTCGCTCGCTTTTTCTCTCCCTTGCTCGCTTTTTCTCTCCCTCGCTCGCTTTTTCTCTCCCTCGCTCGCTTTTTCTCTCCCTTCTCCCTTTTGCTCTCGCTCGCTTTTGCTCTCTCTCTCTTGATCGCTCTTTCTGTCTCGCTCGCATTTTCTGTCTGTCTCGCTTTTTCTCTCGCTCGCTTTTTCATGCTCTCGCTTTTTCTCCCTCGCTCTCTCGCTTTTGCTCTCTCGCTTTTTCTCTCGCTTTTCTGCTCTCTCGCTTTTTCTGTCTCGCTATTACTCTCTCTCTCTCGCTTTTGCTCCCTCGCTCGCTTTTTCTCTCTCTCGCTCGCTTTTTCTCGGTCTCTTGCTTTTTCTCTCGCTCGCTTTTGCGCTCTCTCGCTCGCTTTTTCTCTCGCTCTCTCGCTTTTCTGCTCTCTCGCTTTTCTGCTCTCTCGCTTTTCTGCTCTCTCGCTTTTCCGCGCTCTCGCTTTTTCTGTCTCGCTATTACTCTCTCTCTCGCTTTTTCTCCCTCGCTCGCTTTTTCTCTCTCTCGCTCGCTTTTTCTCCGTCTCTTGCTTTCTCTCTCTCTCTCCTTCTCTCTCTCTCTCTCTCTCTCTCTCTCTCGCTCGCTTTTGCTCTCTCTCGCTCGCTTTTTCTGTCTCGCTCGCTTTTTCTGTCTGTCTCTCGCTTTTTCTCTCGCTTGCTTTTTTGCTCTCGCTTTTTCACGCTCTCGCTTTTTCTCCCTCGCTCTCTCGCTTTTGCTGTCTCGTGTTTTCTCTCGCTCTCTCGCTTTTGCGCGCTCGCTCTTTAGCTTTTCCGCTCGCTCGCTTTTTCTGTCTCTCTCTTTCTTTTTCTCTCGCTCTGTCTCACTTTTTCTCCCTCGCTCGCTTTTTCGCACCCTCGCTCGCTTTTGCTCTCTATCGCTTCTTCTGTCTCGCTCGCTTTTTCTGTCTGTCTCTCGCTTTTTTTCTCTCTTGCTCGCTTTTTCTGTCTCGCTCGCTTTTTCTGTCTCGCTCGCTTTTTCTCTCTGTCTCTCGCTTTTTTTCTCTCTCTCGCTCGCTTTTTCTGTCTCGCTCGCTTTTTCTGTCTCGCTCGCTTCTTCTGTCTGGCTCTCGCTTTTTTCTCGCTCGCATTTTCGCGCTCTCGCTCGCTTTTTCTGTCTCTCTCTTGCTCGCTTTTTCTCTCGCGCTCACTTTTTCTCTCTCGCTTTTGCGCTCTCTCGCTCGCTTTTTCTGTCTGTCTCTCGCTCGCTTCCTCTGTCTCGCTCGCTCGCTTTTTCTCTCTCGCTGGCTTTTTCTCTCTCGCTCGCTTTTTCTGTCTCTCTCGCTTTTTTTCTCTCTCTCGCTTGCTTTTTCTGTCTCTCTCGCTCGCTTTTTTCTCTCGCTCGCATTTTCGCTCTCTCGCTCGCTTTTTCTGTCTCACTTGCTCGCTTTTTCTCTCGCTCTGTCTCGCTTTTTTGCTCTCGCTCGCTTTTTCGTGCTCTCGCTTTTTTTCTCGCCTTTTCTGTCTCTCTCGCTTGCTTTTGTTCTCTCGCTTGCTTTTTCTCTCCCTCGCTTTTTCTGTCTCGCTCTGTCTCGCTTTTTCTCTCGCTCTGTCTTGCTTTTTCTCTTGCTCTGTCTCGCTTTTTCTCTCTTGCTTTTGCTCTCTCTCTCACCTTTTCTCTCCCGCGCTCGCCTTTTCTCTCGCGCTCTCGCTTTTTCTCTCTCGCTTGCTTTTTCTCCCTTTTTCTCTTGTTCGCTTTTTCTCTCTCGCTTTTTCTTCCTCTTTTTCTCTCGTGTTAGCTTTTTCTCTCGCTCGCTTTTTCTCTCGCTCACTCTTTGTCTCTCGCTCGCTTTTTCTCTCTCGTGATCGCTTTTTCTCTCTCCCTCGCTTTTTCTCTCCCTCGCTCGCTTTTTCTCTCTCTCGCTCGCTTTTTCTCTCTCCCTCGCTTTTTCTCTCCCTCGCTCGCTTTTTCTCTCCCTCGCTCGCTTTTTCTGTCTGTCTCTCGCTTTTTCTGTCTCGCTCCCTTTTTCTGTCTCTCTCGCTTTTTCTGTCTCGCTCCCTTTTTCTGTCTCGCTCGCTTTTTCTGTCTGTCTCTCGCATTTTCGCTCTCGCGCTCTCGCTTTTTCGCGCTCTCGCTTTTTCGCGCTCTCGCTTTTTCGCGCTCTCGCTTTTTCGCGTTCTCGCTTTTTCTCTCTCGCTTTTTCTCTCGCTTTTGCTCTTTCGCTTTTTCTCTCGCTCTCTTGCTTTTCCGCTGTCTCGCTGGCTTTTTCTGTCTTGCTCGCTTTTTCTGTCTCGCTCGCTTTTTCTCTCTCTCTCGCTCGCTTTTTCTGTCTGTCGCTCGCTTTTTCTCTCGCTCGCATTTTCGCTCTCGCTTTTTCGCGCTCTCGCTTTTTCTCCCTCGCGCTCTCGCTTTTGCTCTCTCGCTTTTTCTCTCGCTTTTGCTCTCTCGCTTTTTCTCTTGCTCTCTTGCTTTTCCGCTCTCTCGCTTTTCTGCTCTCTCGCTTTTCCGCTGTCTCGCTCGCTTTTTCTGTCTCGCTCGCTTTTTCTGTCTCGCTCGCTTTTTCTGTCTCGCTCGCTTTTTCTGTCTCGCTCGCTTTTTCTGTCTCGCTCGCTTTTTCTGTCTGTCTCTCGCTTTTTTCTCTGTCTCGCTTGCTTTTTCTCTCTCTCGCTTGCTTTTTTCTCTCTCTCGCTCGCTTTTTCTCTCTCTCTCTGTCTCGCTCGCTTTTTCTGTCTCGCTCGCTTTTTCTGTCTCGCTCGCTTTTTCTGTCTGTCGCTCGCTTTTTTCTCTCTCTCGCTCGCTTTTTCTGTCTGTCGCTCGCATTTTCGCTCTCGCACTCTCGCTTTTTCGCGCTCTCGCTTTTTCTCCCTCGCGCTCTCGCTTTTTCTCTCTCGCTTTTTCTCTCGCGCTCTCGCTTTTCCGCGCTCTCGCTTTTCCGCGCACTCGCTTTTTCTGTCTCTCTCTTTCTTGCTTTTTCTCTCGCTCTGTCTCGCTATTTCTCTCGCTCTCTCTCGCTTTTTCTCTCGCTCGCTTTTTCTCCGTCTCTTGCTTTTTCTCTCTCGCTCGCTTTTTCTCTCTCTCTTGATCACTTCTTCTGTCTCGCACGCTTCTTCTGTCTCGCTCGATTTTTCTGTCTCGCTCGCTTCTTCTGTCTCGCTCGCTTCTTCTGTCTCGCTCGTTTTTTCTGTCTTGCTCGCTTTTTCTTTCTCTCTCTGTCTCGCTCGCTTTTTCTCTTTCTCGCTCGCTTTTTCTCTCGCTCGCGCTCTGTCTCTCTCTGTCTCGCTCGCTTTTTCTGTCTCGCTCGCTTTTTTTCTCTTTCTTGATCGCTTCTTCTGTCTCGCTCGCTTTTTCTCTTTCTCGCTCGCTTTTTCTCTCGCTCGCGCTCTGTCTCTCTCTGTCTCGCTCGCTTTTTCTGTCTCGCTCGCTTTTTTTCTCTTTCTTGATCGCTTCTTCTGTCTCGCTCGCTTCTTCTGTCTCGCTTGTTTTTTCTGTCTCTCGCTTTTTCTTTCTCTCTCTCTGTCTCGCTCGCTTTTTCTGTCTCGCTCACTTCCTGTGTCTCGCTCACTTTTTCTGTCTGTCTCTCGCTTTTTGTCTCTCTCTCGCTTGCTTTTTCTCTCTCTCGCTCGCTTTTTCTCTCTCTCTCTCTCTGTCTCGCTCGTTTTTTCTGTCTCTCTCGCTTTTTCTGTCTGTCTCTCGCTTTTTCTGTCTGTCTGTCGCTTTTTCTCTTGCTCGCATTTTCGCTCTCGCTCTTTCGCGCTCTCGCTTTTTCTCCCTCGCTCTCTCGCCTTTTCTCTCGCTTTTGCTCTCTCGCTTTTTCTCTCGCTTTTCCGCTCTCTCGTTTTTTCTGTCTCTCTCTTTCTTGCATTTTCTTTCTCTCTCTCTGTCTCGCTATTTCTCTCTCTCTCTAGCTTTTTCTCCCTGTCTCTTGCTTTTTATCTCTCCCTCGCTCGCTTTTTCTCTCTCTCGCTCGCTTTTTCTCTCTCTCGCTCGCTTTTTCTCCCTGTCTCTTGCTTTTTATCTCTCTCTCGCTCGCTTTTTATCTCTCTCTCGCTCGCTTTTTCTCTCTCTCGCTCGCTTTTTCTCTCTCTCGCTCGCTTTTTCTCTCTCTCGCTCGCTTTTTCTCACTCTCTTGATCGCTTCTTCTGTCTCGCTCGTTTTTTTCTGCCTTGCTCGCTTTTTCTGTCTCGCTCGTTTTTTCTGTCTCGCTCGCTTTTTCTGTCTGTCTCTTGCTTTTTCTGTCTGACTCTTGCTTTTTCTCTCTCTCTCGCTCGCTTTTTCTGTCTGTCTCTCGCTTTTTCTCTTGCTCGCATTTTTGATCTCGCTTTTTCACGCTCTCGCTTTTTCTCCCTCGCTCTCTCGCTTTTTCTCTCTCGCTTTTTCTCTTGCTTTTGCTCTCTCGCTCTCTCGCTTTTCCACTCTCTCGCTTTTTCTGTCTCTCTCTTTCTTGCTTTTTCTCTCGCTCTGTCTCGCTTTTTCTCCCTGTCTCTTGCTTTTTCTCTCTCGCTCGCTTTTTCTCTCGCTCGATTTTTCTCTCCCTCGCGCTCTCTCTCTCGCTGTCTCGTTCGCTTTTTCTGTTTCGCTCGCTTCCTGTGTCTCGCTCGCTTCTTCTGTCTCGCTCGCTTCTTTTGTCTGTCTCTCACTTTTTTTCTCTCACTCGCTCGCTTTTTTTCTCTCTCGCTCGCTCGCTTCTTCTGTCTCGCTCGCTTCTTCTGTCTCGCTCGTTTCTTCTGTCTCGCTCGCTTCTTCTGTCTGTCTCTCGCTTTTTTTCTCTCACTCGCTCGCTTTTTCTCTCTCTCGCTCACTATTTCTCTCTCTCTCTGTCTCGCTCGTTTTTCTGTCTCTCTCGCTTTTTCTGTCTGTCTCGCTCGCTTTTTCTGTCTCTCGCTTTTTCTCTTGCTCGCATTTTCGCTCTCGCGCTCTCGCTCTTTCTCGCTCTCGCTTTTGCTCCCTCGCTCTCTCGCCTTTTCTCTCGCTTTTGCGCTCTCGCTTTTTCTCTCGCTCTCTCGCTTTTCCGCTCTCTCGCTTTTTCTGTCTCTCTCTTTCTTGCATTTTCTTTCTCTCTCTCTGTCTTGCTATTTCTCTCTCTCTCTAGCTTTTTCTCACTCGCTCGCTTTTTCTCTGTCTCGCTCGCTTTTTCTCCCTGTCTCTTGCTTTTTATCTCTCTCTCGCTCGCTTTATCTCTCTCTCGCTCGTTTTTTCTGTCTCGCTCGTTTTTTCTGTCTCGCTCGCTTTTTCTTTCTCTCTCTCTCTCGCTCGCTTTTCTCTCGCTCGCTTTTTCTCTCCCTCGTGCTCTCTCTCTCTCTCGCTCGCTTTTTCTGTCTCGCTCGCTTTTTCTGTCTGTCTCTCGCCTTTTCTGTCTGTCTCTCACTTTTTCTCTCTCGCTCGCTTTTTCTGTCTCGCTCGCATTTTCGCTCTCGCTTTTTCGCACTCTCGCTTTATCTCTCTTGCTTTTTCTCTTGCTTTTGCTCTCTCGCGCTCTCGCTTTTTCTCTCGCGCTCTCGCTTTTTCTCTCTCGTTTTCTTGCTTTTTCTCTCGCTCTGTCTCGCTATTTCTCTCCCTCGCTCGCTTTTTCTCCCTCGCTCGCTTTTTCTCCCTCGCTCGCTTTTTCTCTCTCGCTCGCTTTTTCTCCCTGTCTCTTGCTTTTTCTCTCTCTCTCTCTCGCTCGATTTTTCTCTCTCTCTCGCTCGCTTTTTCTCTCGCTCGCTTTTTCTCTCGCTCGCTTTTTCTCTCGCTTGCTTTTTCTCTCCCTCGCTCTCTCTCTCTCTCTCTCTGCCTCGCTCGCTTCCTCTGCCTCGCTCGCTTCCTCTGCCTCGCTCGCTTCCTCTGTCTTGCTCGCTTCTTCTGTCTGTCTCTCGCTCGCTTCTTCTGTCTCGCTCGCTTTTTCTCTCTCTCGCTTATTTTATCTCTCCCTCGCTCGCTTTTTCTTTCTCTCGCTCTCTCTCTCTGTCTCGCTTGCTTTTTCTGTCTGTGTCGCTCGCTTTTTCTGTCTTTCTCTCGCTTTTTCTCTCTCGCTCGCACTCTTTTTCTGTCTCGCTCGCTTTTTCTGTCTGTCTCTCGCTTTTTCTCTCGCTCGCATTTTCGCTCTCTCGCCTTTTCTCCCTCGCTCTCTCGCTTTTGCTCTCTCGCTTTTTCTCTCGCTCTCTCGCTCTCGCTTTTTCTGTCTCTCTCTTTCTTGCTTTTTCTCTCGCTCTGTCTCGCTATTTCTCTCTCTCGTTCACTTTCTCTCTCTCGCTCGCTTTTTCTCCCTGTCTCTTGCTTTTTCTCTCTCCCTCGCTCGCTTTTTCTCTCCCTCGCTCGCTTTTTGTTTCTCTCTCTCACTCTCTCTCTGTCTCGCTCGCTTTTTCTGTCTGTCTGTCGCTCGCTTTTTCTGTCTCGCTCGCTTTTTCTGTCTGTCTCTCGCTTTTTCTCTCGCTCGCAATTTCGCTCTCGCTTTTTCTCCCTCGCTTTTCCGCGCTCTCGCTTTTTCTGTCTGTCTCTCGCTTTTTCTGTCTGTCTCTCGCTTTTTCTCTCGCTCGCAATTTCGCTCTCGCTTTTTCTCCCTCGCTTTTCCGCGCTCTCGCTTTTTCTGTCTCTCTCTTTCTTGCTTTTTCTCTCTCTCTCGCTCGCATTTTCTCTCCCTCGCTCGCTTTTTCTCTCCCTCGCTCGCTTTTTCTTTCTCTCTCTCTCTGTCTCACTCGTTTTTTCTGTCTTGCTCGCTTTTTCTGTCTGTCTCTCGCTTTTTGCTCTCGTTCGCTTTTTCTCTCGCTCTCTTACTTTTCTGCTCTCTCGCTTTTCGCTCTCTCGCTTTTTCTGTCTCTCTCTTTCTTTTTCTCTCGCTCTGTCTCGCTATTACGCGCTCTCTCGCTTTTTCTCCCTCGCTCGCTTTTTCTCTCCCTCGCTCGCTTTGCTTTTTCTCTCTCTCTCTCGATCGCTTCTTCTGTCTCGCTCGCTTTTTCTGTTTCGCTCGCTTTTTTTCTCTCTCTCGCTCGCTTTTTCTGTCTCGCTCGCTTTTCCCGTCTCGCTCGCTTTTTCTGTCTGTCTCTCGCTTTTTCTCTCGCTCACTTTTTCACGCTCTCGCTTTTTCTCCCTCGCGCTCTCTTTTGCTCTCTCGCTTTTTCTCTCTCACTCTCTCGCTTTTTCTCTCTCACTCTCTCGCTTTTTCTCTCGCTCTCTCGCTTTTCCGCGCTCTCGCTTTTTCTGTCTCTCTCTCGCTTTTTGTCCCTCGCTCGCTTTTTCTCTCTCTCGCTCGCTTTTGCTCTCTCTCGCTCGCTTTTTCTCTCTTTCTTGATCACTTCTTCTGTCTCGCTCGCTTCTTCTGTCTCGCTCGCTTCTTCTGTCTCGCTCGCTTTTTCTGTCTGTCTCTCGCTTTTTGTCTCGCTCGCTTTTTCTGTCGCTCATTTTTCTGTCTCGCTCGCTTTTTCTGTCTGTCTCTCTTGCTTTTTTTCGCTCTCGCTCGCTTTTTCGCGCGCTCGCTTTTTTTTTCTCGCTTTTTCTGTCTCGCTCGCTTCTTCTGTCTCGCTCGCCCTTTCTGTCTGTCTCTCGTTTTTTTCTCTCTCTAGCTCGCTTTTTCTGTCTCGCTCGCTTTTTCTGTTTCGCTTGCTTTTTCTCTCTGTCTCTCGCTTTTTCTCTCGCTCACTTTTTCACGCTCTCGCTTTTTCTCCCTCGCGCTCTCTTTTGCTCTCTTGCTTTTTCTCTCTCACTCTCTTGCTTTTTCTCTCGCTCTCTCGCTTTTCCGCTCTCTCTCGCTTTTTCTGTCTCGCTCTGTCTCGCTATTACTCTCTCTCTCGCTTTTTCTCTCTCTCGCTCGCTTTTTCTCCGTCTCTTGCTTTTTCTCTCTCTCGCTCGCTTTTGCTCTCTCTCGCTCGCTTTTTCTCTCTCTCTTGATCGCTTCTTCTGTCTCGCTCGCTTCTTCTGTCTCGCTGGCGTTTTCTGTCTCGCTGGCTTTTTCTGTCTGTCTCTCGCTTTTTTTCTCTCGTGCTCGCTTTTTCTGTCTCGTTCGCTTTTTCTGTCTCGCTCGCTTTTTCTGTCTGTCTCGCTTTTTTCTCTCTTGTTCGCTTTTTCTCTCGCTCGTTTATTCTTTCTCGCTCGTTTATTCTTTCTCGCTCGTTTTTTCTGTCTTGCTCGCTTTTTCTGTCTCGCTCGTTTTTTCTGTCTCGCTCGTTTTTTCTGTCTCTCTTGCTCGCTTTTTCTCTCGCGCTCGCTTTTTCTCTCGCGCTCGCTTTTTCTCGCTCGCTTTTGCGTTCTCTCGCTCGCTTTTTCTGTCTCTCTCACTTTTTCTGTCTGTCTCTCGCTTTTTCTCTCTCTCTCACTTTTTCTGTCTGTCTCTCGCTTTTTTTCCTCTCTCTTGCTCGCTTTTTCTGTCTCGTTCGCTTTTTCTGTCTCGCTTGCTTTTTCTGTCTGTCTCTCGCTTTTTTCTCTCTCGCTCGTTTTTTCTCTCTCGCTCGTTTTTTTCTTTCTCGCTCGTTTTTTCTTTCTCGCTCGTTTTTTCTTTCTCGCTCGTTTTTTCTTTCTCGCTCGTTTTTTCTGTCTTGCTCGCTTTTTCTGTCTCGCTCGTTTTTTCTGTCTCTCTCTTGCTCGCTTTTTCTCTCGCGCTCGCTTTTTCTCTCGCGCTCGCTTTTTCTCTCGCGCTCGCTTTTTCTCGCTCGCTTTTGCGTTCTCTCGCTCGCTTTTTCTGTCTCTCTCACTTTTTCTGTCTGTCTCTCGCTTTTTCTCTCTCTCTCACTTTTTCTGTCTGTCTCTCGCTTTTTTTTCTCTCTCTTGCTCGCTTTTTCTGTCTCGCTCGCTTTTTCTGTCTCGCTCTCTTCTGTCTCGCTCGCTTTTTCTGTCTGTCTCTCTTGCTTTTTTTCGCTCTCGCTCGCTTTTTTTTTCGCTTTTTCTGTCTCGCTCGCTTCTTCTGTCTCGCTCGCCCTTTCTGTCTGTCTCTCGCTTTTTTCTCTCTCTAGCTCGCTTTTTCTGTCTCGCTCGCTTTTTCTGTCTCGCTCGCTTTTTCTGTCTCGCTCGCTTTTTCTCTCTGTCTCTCGCTTTTTCTCGCTCACTTTTTCACGCTCTCGCTTTTTCTCCCTCGCGCTCTCTTTTGCTCTCTCGCTTTTTCTCTCTTGCTTTTTCTCTCGCTCTCTCGCTTTTCCGCTCTCTCGCTTTTCTGTCTCGCTCTGTCTCGCTATTACTCTCTCTCTCGCTTTTTGTCCCTCGCTCGCTTTTTCTCTCTCTCGCTCGCTTTTTCTCCGTCTCTTGCTTTTTCTCTCTCTCGCTCGCTTTTGCTCTCTCTCGCTCGCTTTTGCTCTCTCTCGCTCGCTTTTTCTCTCTCTCTTGATCGCTTCTTCTGTCTCGCTGGCTTTTTCTGTCTCGCTGGCTTTTTCTGTCTCGCTGGCTTTTTCTGTCTCGCTGGCTTTTTCTGTCTGTCTCTCGCTTTTTTTCTCTCGTGCTCGCTTTTTCTGTCTCGCTCGCTTTTTCTGTCTCTCTCACTTTTTTTCTCTCTCTTGCTCGCTTTTTCTGTCTCGCTTGCTTTTTCTGTCTGTCTCTTGCTTTTTTCTCTCTTGTTCGCTTTTTCTCTCGCTCGTTTTTTCTGTCTCGCTCGTTTTTTCTGTCTCGCTCGCTTTTTCTGTCTCGCTCGCTTTTTCTGTCTCTTGCTCGCTTTTTCTCTCGCGCTCGCTTTTTCTCTCTCGCTTTTGCGCTCTCTCGCTCGCTTTTTCTGTCTCTCTCACTTTTTCTGTCTGTCTCTCGCTTTTTTTTCTCTCTCTCGCTCGCTTTTTCTGTCTCGCTCGCCTTTTCTGTCTGTCTCTCGCTTTTTTTCTGTCATGCTCACTTTTTCTGTCTCGCTCGCTTTTTCTGTCTGTCTCGCTCGCTTTTTCTGTCTGTCTCGCTCGCTTTTTCTGTCTGTCTCGCTCGCTTTTTCTGTCTCGCTCGCTTTTTCTGTCTGTCTCGCTCGCTTTTTCTGTCTCGCTCGCTTTTTCTGTCTCGCTCGCTTTTTTCTCTCTGTCGCTCGCTTTTTCTCTCTCGCTTTTGCGCTCTCGCTCGCTTTTTCTGTCTCTCACTTTTTCTGTCTGTCTCTCGCTTTTTCTCTCTCTCACTTTTTCTGTCTCTCGCTTTTTTTTCTCTCTCTCGCTCGCTTTTTCTGTCTCGCTCGCTTTTTCTGACTCTCTCTCTTTTTTTCTCTCTCTTGCTCGCTTTTTCTGTCTCGTTCGCTTTTTCTGTCTCGCTTGCTTTTTCTGTCTGTCTCTCGCTTTGTCTCTCGCTTTTTCTCTCGCTTGTTTTTTCTTTCTCGCTCGTTTTTTCTTTCTCGCTCGTTTTTTCTGTCTCGCTCGCTTTTTTCTGTCTCGCTCGCTTTTTCTGTCTCTTGCTCGCTTTTTCTCTCGCGCTCGCTTTTTCTCTCTCTCGCTTTTGCGCTCTCTCGCTCGCTTTTTCCGTCTCTCTCACTTTTTCTGTCTGTCTCTCGCTTTTTTTTCTCTGTCTCGCTCGCTTTTTCTGTCTCGCTCGCTTTTTCTGTCTGTCTCTCGCTTTTTTTCTGTCATGCTCACTTTTTCTGTCTCGCTCGCTTTTTCTGTCTGTCTCGCTCGCTTTTTCTGTCTGTCTCGCTCGCTTTTCCTGTCTGTCTCGCTCGCTTTTTCTGTCTGTCTCTCGCTTTTTCTGTCTCGCTCGCTTTTTCTGTCTGTCTCGCTCGCTTTTTCTGTCTGTCTCGCTCGCTTTTTCTGTCTGTCTCGCTCGCTTTTTCTGTCTCGCTCGCTTTTTCTGTCTCTTGCTCGCTTTTTCTCTCGCGCTCGCTTTTTCTCTCTCGCTTTTGCGCTCTCTCGCTCGCTTTTTCTGTCTCTCTCACTTTTTCTGTCTGTCTCTCGCTTTTTTTTCTCTCTCTCGCTCGCTTTTTCTGTCTCGCTCGCCTTTTCTGTCTGTCTCTCGCTTTTTTTCTGTCATGCTCACTTTTTCTGTCTCGCTCGCTTTTTCTGTCTGTCTCTCGCTTTTTCTGTCTCGCTCGATTTTTCTGTCTCGCTCGCTTTTTCTGTCTGTCTCGCTCGCTTTTTCTGTCTGTCTCACTCGCTTTTTCTGTCTGTCTCGCTCGCTTTTTCTGTCTCGCTCGCTTTTTCTGTCTGTCTCGCTCGCTTTTTCTGTCTCGCTCGCTTTTTCTGTCTCGCTCGCTTTTTTCTCTCTGTCGCTCGCTTTTTCTCTCTCGCTTTTGCGCTCTCGCTCGCTTTTTCTGTCTCTCACTTTTTCTGTCTGTCTCTCGCTTTTTCTCTCTCTCACTTTTTCTGTCTCTCGCTTTTTTTTCTCTCTCTCGCTCGCTTTTTCTGTCTCGCTCGCTTTTTCTGACTCTCTCTCTTTTTTTCTCTCTCTTGCTCGCTTTTTCTGTCTCGTTCGCTTTTTCTGTCTCGCTTGCTTTTTCTGTCTGTCTCTCGCTTTTTCTCTCGCTTGTTTTTTCTTTCTCGCTCGTTTTTTCTTTCTCGCTCGTTTTTTCTGTCTCGCTCGTTTTTTCTGTCTCGCTCGCTTTTTTCTGTCTCGCTCGCTTTTTCTGTCTCTTGCTCGCTTTTTCTCTCGCGCTCGCTTTTTCTCTCTCTCGCTTTTGCGCTCTCTCGCTCGCTTTTTCTGTCTCTCTCACTTTTTCTGTCTGTCTCTCGCTTTTTTTTCTCTGTCTCGCTCGCTTTTTCTGTCTCGCTCGCTTTTTCTGTCTGTCTCTCGCTTTTTTTCTGTCATGCTCACTTTTTCTGTCTCGCTCGCTTTTTCTGTCTGTCTCTCGCTTTTTCTGTCTCGCTCGCTTTTTCTGTCTCGCTCGCTTTTCCTGTCTGTCTCGCTCGCTTTTCCTGTCTGTCTCGCTCGCTTTTTCTGTCTGTCTCTCGCTTTTTCTGTCTGTCTCGCTCGCTTTTTCTGTCTGTCTCGCTCGCTTTTTCTGTCTCGCTCGCTTTTTTCTCTCTGTCGCTCGCTTTTTCTGTCTCTCTCACTTTTTCTGTCTGTCTCTCGCTTTTTCTCTCTCTCACTTTTTCTGTCTCTCGCTTTTTTTTCTCTCTCGCTCGCTTTTTCTGTCTCGTTCGCTTTTTCTGTCTCGCTTGCTTTTTCTGTCTGTCTCTCGCTTTTTCTCTCGCTTGTTTTTTCTTTCTCGCTCGTTTTTTCTGTCTCGCTCGTTTTTTCTGTCTCGCTCGCTTTTTTCTGTCTCGCTCGCTTTTTCTGTCTCGCTCGCTTTTTCTGTCTCTTGCTCGCTTTTTCTCTCGCGCTCGCTTTTTCTCTCTCTCGCTTTTGCGCTCTCTCGCTCGCTTTTTCTGTCTCTCTCACTTTTTCTGTCTGTCTCTCGCTTTTTTTTCTCTGTCTCGCTCGCTTTTTCTGTCTCGCTCGCTTTTTCTGTCTGTCTCTCGCTTTTTTTCTGTCATGCTCACTTTTTCTGTCTCGCTCGCTTTTTCTGTCTGTCTCGCTCGCTTTTTCTGTCTGTCTCTCGCTTTTTCTGTCTGTCTCTCGCTTTTTCTGTCTCGCTCGCTTTTTTCTCTCTGTCGCTCGCTTTTTCTCTCTCGCTTTTGCGCTCTCTCGCTCGCTTTTTCTGTCTCTCGCTTTTTTTTCTCTCTCTCGCTCGCTTTTTCTGTCTCGCTCGCTTTTTCTGACTCTCTCTCTTTTTTTCTCTCTCTTGCTCGCTTTTTCTGTCTCGTTCGCTTTTTCTGTCTCGCTTGCTTTTTCTGTCTGTCTCTCGCTTTTTCTCTCGCTTGTTTTTTCTTTCTCGCTCGTTTTTTCTTTCTCGCTCGTTTTTTCTTTCTCGCTCGTTTTTTCTGTCTCGCTCGTTTTTTCTGTCTCGCTCGCTTTTTTCTGTCTCGCTCGCTTTTTCTGTCTCTTGCTCGCTTTTTCTCTCGCGCTCGCTTTTTCTCTCTCTCGCTTTTGCGCTCTCTCGCTCGCTTTTTCTGTCTCTCTCACTTTTTCTGTCTGTCTCTCGCTTTTTTTTCTCTGTCTCGCTCGCTTTTTCTGTCTCGCTCGCTTTTTCTGTCTGTCTCTCGCTTTTTTTCTGTCATGCTCACTTTTTCTGTCTCGCTCGCTTTTTCTGTCTGTCTCGCTCGCTTTTTCTGTCTGTCTCTCGCTTTTTCTGTCTCGCTCGCTTTTTCTGTCTGTCTCGCTCGCTTTTTCTGTCTGTCTCGCTCGCTTTTTCTGTCTGTCTCGCTCGCTTTTTCTGTCTGTCTCGCTCGCTTTTTTCTCTCTGTCGCTCGCTTTTTCTCTCTCGCTTTTGCGCTCTCTCGCTCGCTTTTTCTGTCTCTCGCTTTTTTTTCTCTCTCTCGCTCGCTTTTTATGTCGGTCTCTCGCTTTTTTTTTCTCTCTTGCTCGCTTTTTCTCTCGCACGCTTTTACTGTCTCGCTCGCTTTTTCTGTTGCTCATTTTTCAGTCTCGCTCGCTTTTTCTGTCTCGCTCGCTTTTTCTGTCTCGCTCGCTTTTTCTGTCTCGCTCGCTTTTTCTGTTGCTCATTTTTCTGTCTCGCTTGCTTTTTCTGTCTCGCTTGCTTGCTTTTTCTGTCTCGCTTGCTTTTTCTGTCTCGCTCTTGCTTTTTTTCTCTCTCGCTCGCTTTTTCTGTCTCGCTCGCTTTTTCTGTCTGTCTCTCGCTTTTTTCTCTCGTTTGCTTTTTCTCTCGCTCTCTTGCTTTTCTGCTCTCTCGCTTTTCCGCTCTCTCGCTTTTCCGCTCTCTCGCTTTTTCTGTCTCTCTCTTTCTTTTTCTCTCGCTCTGTCTCGCTTTTCCACGCTCTCGCTTTTTCTGTCTCTCTCTTTCTTGCTTTTTCTCTCACTCTGTCTCACTATTTCTCTCCCTCGCTCGCTTTTTTTCCCTCGCTCGCTTTTTCTTTCTCTCTCTCTCTGTCTCGCTCGCTTTTTCTGTCTCGCTCGCTTTTTCTGTCTGTCTCTCGCTTTTTTTCTCTCACTCCCTTCCTCTGTCTCGCTCGCTTTTTCTGTCTGTCTCTCGCTTTTTTCTCTCTTTTGTTCGCTTTTTCTCTCGCTCTCTTGCTTTTCTGCTCTCTCGCTTTTCCGCTCTCTCGCTTTTTCTGTCTCTCTCTTTCTTTTTCTCTCGCTCTGTCTCGCTATTACGCGCGCTCTCGCTTTTTCTCCCTCGCTCGCTTTTTCTCTCCCTCGCACGCTTTGCTTTTTCTCTCTCTCTCTCTTGATCGCTTCTTCTGTCTCGCTCACTTTTTCTGTCTGTTTCGCTCGCTTTTTTTCTCTCTCGCTCGCTTTTTCTGTCTCGCTCGCTTTTTCTGTCTGTCTCTCGCTTTTTGTCTCCATCGCTTTTTCTGTCGCTCATTTTTCTGTCTCGCTCGCTTTTTCTGTCTCGCTCGCTTTTTCTGTCTGTCTCTCGCTTTTTCTGTCTGTCTCTCGCTTTTTCTGTCTGTCTCTCGCTTTTTTTTTCTCTCTTGCTCGCTTTTTCTCTCGCTCGCTTTTTCTGTCTCGCTCGCTTTTTCTGTTGCTCATTTTTCTGTCTCGCTCGCTTTTTCTGTCTCGCTCGCTTTTTCTGTCTCACTTGCTTCTTCTGTCTGTCTCGCTCGCTTTTTTTTCTCTCTCTCGCTCGCTTTTTCTGTCTCGCTCGTTTTTTCAGTCTGTCTCGCTCGCTTTTTCTGTCTCGCTCGCTTTTTCTGTCTCGCTCGCTTTTTCTCTCTGTCTCTCGCTTTTTCTCGCTCACTTTTTCACGCTCTCGCTTTTTCTCCCTCGCGCTCTCTTTTGCTCTCTCGCTTTTTCTCTCTTGCTTTTTCTCTCGCTCTCTCGCTTTTCCGCTCTCTCGCTTTTCTGTCTCGCTCTGTCTCGCTATTACTCTCTCTCTCGCTTTTTGTCCCTCGCTCGCTTTTTCTCCGTCTCTTGCTTTTTCTCTCTCTCGCTCGCTTTTGCTCTCTCTCGCTCGCTTTTTCTCTCTCTCTTGATCGCTTCTTCTGTCTCGCTGGCTTTTTCTGTCTCGCTGGCTTTTTCTGTCTCGCTGGCTTCTTCTGTCTCGCTCGCTTCTTCTGTCTGTCTCGCTCGCTTTTTTTCTGTCATGCTCACTTTTTCTGTCTCGCTCGCTTTTTCTGTCTGTCTCTCGCTTTTTCTGTCTCGCTCGCTTTTTCTGTCTCGCTCGCTTTTTCTGTCTGTCTCGCTCGCTTTTTCTGTCTGTCTCGCTCGCTTTTCCTGTCTGTCTCGCTCGCTTTTCCTGTCTGTCTCGCTCGCTTTTCCTGTCTGTCTCTCGCTTTTTCTGTCTCGCTCGCTTTTTCTGTCTGTTTCGCTCGCTTTTTCTGTCTGTCTCGCTCGCTTTTTCTGTCGGTCTCGCTCGCTTTTTCTGTCTCGCTCGCTTTTTCTGTCTGTCTCGCTCGCTTTTTCTGTCTGTCTCGCTCGCTTTTTCTGTCTGTCTCGCTCGCTTTTTCTGTCTCGCTCGCTTTTTCTGTCTCGCTCGCTTTTTTCTCTCTGTCGCTCGCTTTTTCTCTCTCGCTTTTGCGCTCTCTCGCTCGCTTTTTCTGTCTCTCACTTTTTTTTCTCTCTCTCGCTCGCTTTTTATGTCGGTCTCTCGCTTTTTTTTCTGTCTCGCTCGCTTTTACTGTCTCGCTCGCTTTTTCTGTTGCTCATTTTTCTGTCTCGCTCGCTTTTTCTGTCTGTCTCTCGCTTTTTTCTCTCGTTTGCTTTTTCTCTCGCTCTCTTGCTTTTCTGCTCTCTCGCTTTTCCGCTCTCTCGCTTTTTCTGTCTCTCTCTTTCTTTTTCTCTCGCTCTGTCTCGCTTTTCCACGCTCTCGCTTTTTCTGTCTCTCTCTTTCTTGCTTTTTCTCTCACTCTGTCTCACTATTTCTCTCCCTCGCTCGCTTTTTTTCCCTCGCTCGCTTTTTCTTTCTCTCTCTCTCTGTCTCGCTCGCTTTTTCTGTCTCGCTCGCTTTTTCTGTCTGTCTCTCGCTTTTTTTCTCTCACTCCCTTCCTCTGTCTCGCTCGCTTTTTCTGTCTGTCTCTCGCTTTTTTCTCTCTTTTGTTCGCTTTTTCTCTCGCTCTCTTGCTTTTCTGCTCTCTCGCTTTTCCGCTCTCTCGCTTTTTCTGTCTCTCTCTTTCTTTTTCTCTCGCTCTGTCTCGCTATTACGCGCGCTCTCGCTTTTTCTCCCTCGCTCGCTTTTTCTCTCCCTCGCACGCTTTGCTTTTTCTCTCTCTCTCTCTTGATCGCTTCTTCTGTCTCGCTCACTTTTTCTGTCTGTTTCGCTCGCTTTTTTTCTCTCTCGCTCGCTTTTTCTGTCTCGCTCGCTTTTTCTGTCTGTCTCTCGCTTTTTGTCTCCATCGCTTTTTCTGTCGCTCATTTTTCTGTCTCGCTCGCTTTTTCTGTCTCGCTCGCTTTTTCTGTCTGTCTCTCGCTTTTTCTGTCTGTCTCTCGCTTTTTCTGTCTGTCTCTCGCTTTTTTTTTCTCTCTTGCTCGCTTTTTCTCTCGCTCGCTTTTTCTGTCTCGCTCGCTTTTTCTGTTGCTCATTTTTCTGTCTCGCTCGCTTTTTCTGTCTCGCTCGCTTTTTCTGTCTCGCTCGCTTTTTCTGTTGCTCATTTTTCTGTCTCGCTCGCTTTTTCTGTCTCGCTCGCTTTTTCTGTTGCTCATTTTTCTGTCTCGCTCGCTTTTTCTGTCTCGCTCGCTTTTTCTGTCTCGCTCGCTTTTTCTGTCTCGCTCGCTTTTTCTGTCTCGCTCGCTTTTTCTGTCTGTCTCGCTCGCTTTTTCTGTCTGTCTCTCGCTTTTTCTGTCTGTCTCTCGCTTTTTCTGTCTCGCTCGCTTTTTCTGTCTGTCTCTCGCTTTTTCTGTCTCGCTCGCTTTTTCTGTCTGTCTCTCGCTTTTTTTTCTCTCTCTTGCTCGCTTTTTCTGTCTCGCTCGCTTTTTCTGTCTGTCTCTTGCTTTTTCTGTCTCGCTTGCTTTTTCTGTCTCGCTTGATTTTTCTGTCTCGCTCGCTTTTTCTGTCTGTCTCGCTCGCTTTTTCTGTCTGTCTCGCTTGCTTTTTCTGTCTGTCTCTCGCTTTTTCTGTCTGTCTCTCGCGTTTTCTGTCTGTCTCTCGCTCGCTTTTTCTGTCTGTCTCGCGCTCGCTTTTTCTGTCTCGCTCGCTTTTTCTGTCTGTCTCTTGCTTTTTTTCTCTCTCGCTCACTTTTTCTGTCATGCTCGCTTTTTCTGTCTGTCTCTCGCTTTTTTCTCTCGCTCGCTTTTTCTGTCATGCTCGCTTTTTCTGTCTGTCTCTCGCTTTTTTCTCTCGCTCACTTTTTCTGTCATGCTCGCTTTTTCTGTCTGTCTCTCACTTTTTCTCGCTCACTTTTTCTCCCTCGCGCTCTCTCTTTTGCTCTCTCGCTTTTTTCTCTCTCTCGCTCGCTTCTTCTGTCTCGCTCGCTTCTTCTGTCTCGCTTGCTTCTTCTGTCTCGCTCGTTCGCTTTTTCTGTCTGTCTCTCGCTTTTTCTGTCTGTCTCTCGCTTTTTCTCTCTATCTCACTTTTTCTGTCTGTCTCTCGCTTTTTTTCTCTCTCTTGCTCGCTTTTTCTGTCTCGCTCGCTTTTTCTGTCTGTCTCGCTCGCTTTTTCTGTCTGTCTCTCACTTTTTTTCTCTCCTCACTTTTTCTGTCTCGCTCGCTTTTTCTGTTGCTCGTTTTTCTGTCTCGCTCGCTTTTTCTGTCTGTCTCTCGCTTTTTTCTCTCTCTTGCTCGCTTTTTCTCTCTCGCTTTCTCTGTCTCGCTCTGTCTTGCTATTACTCTCTCTCTCGCTTTTTGTCCCTCGCTCGCTCTTTCTCCGTCTCTTGCTTTTTCTCCGTCTCTTGCTTTTTCTCTCTCTCGCTCGCTTTTTCTCTCTCTCGCTCGCTTTTTCTCTCTCTCGCTCGCTTTTTCTCTCTCTCGCTCGCTTTTTCTCTCTCTCGCTCGCTTTTTCTCTCTCTCGCTCGCTTTTTCTCTCTCTCGATCGCTTCTTCTGTCTCGCTCGCTTCTTCTGTCTCGCTCGCTGCTTCTGTCTGTCTCTCGCTTCTTCTGTCTCGCTCGGTTTTTTCTCGCTCGCTTTTTCTGTCTCGCTCGCTTTTTCTGTCTGTCTCTCGCTTTTTCTGTCTGTCTCTCGCTTTTTTTTTCTCTCTTGTTCGCTTTTTCTCTCGCTCGCTTTTTCTGTCTCGCTCGCTTTTTCTGTTGCTCATTTTTCTGTCTCGCTCGCTTTTTCTGTCTCGCTCTCTTTTTCTGTTGCTCATTTTTCTGTCTCGCTCGCTTTTTCTGTCTCGCTCGCTTTTTCTGTCTCGCTCGCTTTTTCTGTCTCGCTCGCTTTTTCTGTTTCGCTCGTTTTTTCTGTCTCGCTCGCTTTTTCTCTCTGTCTCTCGCTTTTTCTCTCGCTCACTTTTTCACGCTCTCGCTTTTTCTCCCTCGCGCTCTCTTTTGCTTTCTCGCTTTTTCTCTCTCGCTTTTTCTGTCTCGCTATGTCTCGCTATTACTCTCTCTCTCGCTTTTTGTCCCTCACTCGCTTTTTCTCTCTCTCGCTCGCTTTTTCTCCGTCTCTTGCTCTTTCTCTCTCTCGCTCGCTTTTGCTCTCTCTCGCTCGCTTTTGCTCTCTCTCGCTCGCTTTTGCTCTCTCTCGCTCGCTTTTTCTCTCTCTCTTGATCGCTTCTTCTGTCTCGCTGGCTTCTTCTGTCTCGCTGGCTTTTTCTGTCTGTCTCTCGCTTTTTTTCTCTCGTGCTCGCTTTTTCTGTCTCGCTCGCTTTTTCTGTCTCGCTCACTTTTTCTGTCTGTCTCTCGCTTTTTTTCTCTCTCTTGCTCGCTTTTTCTGTCTCGTTCGCTTTTTCTGTCTCGCTTGCTTTTTCTGTCTGTCTCTCGCTTTTTTTCTGTCATGCTCACTTTTTCTGTCTCGCTCGCTTTTTCAGTCTCGCTCGCTTTTTCTCGCTCACTTTTTCTCCCTCGCGCACTCTCTTTTGCTCTCTCGCTTTCTTTCTCTCTCTCGCTCGCTTCTTCTGTCTCGCTTGCTTCTACTGTCTCGCTCGCTTTTTCTCTCTCGCTCGCTTTTCCTGTCTGTCTCTCGCTTTTTCTCTCTCTCTCACTTTTTCTGTCTGTCTCTTGCTTTTTTTTCTCTCTCTCGCTCGCCTTTTCTGTCTCGCTCGCTTTTTCGGTCTGTCTCTCGCTTTTTTTCTCTCTCTTGCTCGCTTTTTCTCTCGCTCGCTTTTTCTGTCTCGCTCGCTTTTGCTGTCTGTCTCTCGCTTTTTTTCTCTCTTGCTCACTTTTTCTGTCATGCTCACTTTTTCTGTCTCGCTCGCTTTTTCTGTTGCTCGTTTTTCTGTCTCGCTCCCTTTTTCTGTCTCTCGCTTTTTTCTCTCTCTTGCTCGCTTTTTCTCTCGCTCGCTTTTTCTGTCTGTCTCTCGCTTTTTCTCTCGCTCACTTTTTCACGCTCTCGCTTTTTCTCTCTCGCTTTTTCTCTCTCACTCTCTCGCTTTTTCTCTCGCTCTCTTGCTTTTCCGCTCTCTCGCTTTTTCTGTCTCGCTATTACTCTCTCTCTCGCTTTTTGTCCCTCGCTCGCTTTTTCTCTCTCTCGCTCGCTTTTTCTCCGTCTCTTGCTTTTTCTCTCTCTTGCTCGCTTTTTCTCTCTCTCTTGATCGCTTCTTCTGTCTCGCTCTCTTCTTCTGTCTCGCTCGCTTTTCTGTCTCGCTCGCTTTTTCTGTCTGTCTCTCGCTTTTTTCTCTCGTTCGCTTTTTCTCTCGCTCTCTTGCTTTTCTGCTCTCTCGCTTTTCCGCTCTCTCGCTTTTTCTGTCTCTCTCTTTCTTTTTCTCTCGCTCTGTCTCGCTATTACGCGCACTCTCGCTTTTTCTCCCTCGCTCGCTTTTTCTCTCCCTCGCTCGCTTTGCTTTTTCTCTCTCTCTCTCGATCGCTTCTTCTGTCTCGCTCGCTTCTTCTGTCTCGCTCGCTTTTTCTGTCTGTCTCTCGCTTTTTTTTCTCTCGCTCGCTTTTTCTGTTGCTCATTTTTCTGTCTCGCTTGCTTTTTCTGTCTGTCTCGCTCGCTTTTTCTGTCTCGCTCGCTTTTTCTGTCTGTCTCTCGCTTTTTCTCTCTCACTCTCTCGCTTTTTCTCTCTCGCGCTCTCGCTTTTTCTGTCTCTCTCTTTCTTGCTTTTTCTCTCACTCTGTCTCACTATTTCTCTCCCTCGCTCGCTTTTTCTCTCTCGCTCGCTTTTTCTTTCTCTCTCTCTCTCTCTGTCTCGCTCGCTTTTTCTGTCTCGCTCGCTTTTTCTGTCTCGCTCGCTTTTTCTGTCTCGCTCGCTTTTTCTGTCTGTCTCTCGCTTTTTTTCTCTCTCTCACTCGCTTCCTCTGTCTCGCTCGCTTTTTCTGTCTGTCTCTCGCTTTTTTCTCTCGTTCGCTTTTTCTCTCGCTCTCTTGCTTTTCTGCTCTCTCGCTTTTCCGCTCTCTCGCTTTTTCTGTCTCTCTCTTTCTTTTTCTCTCGCTCTGTCTCGCTATTACGCGCTCTCTCGCTTTTTCTCCCTCGCTCGCTTTTTCTCTCCCTCGCTCACTTTGCTTTTTCTCTCTCTCTCTCTTGATCGCTTCTTCTGTCTCGCTCACTTTTTCTGTCTGTTTCGCTCGCTTTTTTTCTCTCGCTCGCTTTTTCTGTCTCGCTCGCTTTTTCTGTCTGTCTCTCGCTTTTTGTCTCCATCGCTTTTTCTGTCTGTCTCTCGCTTTTTGTCTCGCTCGCTTTTTCTGTCGCTCATTTTTCTGTCTCGCTCGCTTTTTCTGTCTGTCTCTCTTGCTTTTTTTTCGCTCTCGCTCGCTTTTTCGCGCGCTTGCTTTTTTTTCTCGCTTTTTCTGTCTCGCTCGATTCTTCTGTCTCGCTCGCCCTTTCTGTCTGTCTCTCGCTTTTTTCTCTCTCTCGCTCGCTTTTTCTGTCTCGCTCGCTTTTTCGGTCTGTCTATCGCTTTTTTTCTCGCTCACTTTTTCACGCTCTCGCTTTTTCTCCCTCGCGCTCTCTCTTTTGCTCTCGCTTTTTCTCTCTCGCTTTTTCTCTCGCTCTCTCGCTTTTCCGCTCTCTCGCTTTTTCTGTCTCGCTCTGTCTCGCTATTACTCTCTCTCTCGCTTTTTGTCCCTCGCTCGCTTTTTCTCTCTCTCGCTTGCTTTTTCTCCGTCTCTTGCTTTTTCACTCTCGCTCGCTTTTGCTCTCTCTCGCTCGCTTTTTCTCTCTCTCTCGCTGGCTTTTTCTGTCTCGCTGGCTTTTTCTGTCTGTCTCTCGCTTTTTTTCTCTCTCTTGCTCGCTTTTTCTGTCTCGTTCGCTTTTTCTGTCTCGTTCGCTTTTTCTGTCTCGTTCGCTTTTTCTGTCTCGTTCGCTTTTTCTGTCTGTCTCTTGCTTTTTTTCTCTCTCGCTCGCTTTTTCTCCGTCTCTTGCTTTTTCTCTCTCTCACTCACTTTTGCTCTCTCTCGCTCGCTTTTTCTCTCTCTCTCGCTCGCTTTTTCTCTCTCTCTCGCTCGCTTTTTCTCTCGCTCACTTTTTCACGCTCTCGCTTTTTCTCCCTCGCGCTCTCTCTTTTGCTCTCTCGCTTTTTCTCTATCGCGCGCTCGCTTTTTCTCTCGCTCTCTCGCTTTTCCGCTCTCTCGCTTTTTCTGTCTCGCTCGCTTTTTCTGTCTGTCTCTCGCTTTTTCTCTCGCTCACTTTTTCACGCTCTCGCTTTTTCTCCCTCGCGCTCTCTCTTTTGCTCTCTCGCGCTCTCGCTTTTTCTCTCGCTCTCTCGCTTTTCCGCTCTCTCGCTTTTTCTGTCTCGCTCTGTCTCGCTATTACTCTCTCTCTCGCTTTTTGTCCCTCGCTCGCTTTTTCTCTCTCTCGCTCGCTTTTTCTCTCTCTCGCTCGCTTTTTCTCTCTCTCGCTCGCTTTTGCTCTCTCTCTTGATCGCTTCTTCTGTCACGCTCGCTTTTTCTGTCTCCCTCGCTTTTTCTGTCTCGCTCGCTTTTTCTGTCTGTCTCGCTCGCTTTTTCTGTCTGTCTCGCTCGCTTTTTCTGTCTCGCTCGCTTTTTCTGTCTCGCTCGCTTTTTCTGTCTCGCTCGCTTTTTCTGTCTGTCTCTCGCTTTTTTTCTCTCTCTTGCTCGCTTTTTCTGTCTCGCTCTTCTGTCTCGCTCGCTTTTTCTGTCTGTCTCTCGCTTTTTCTGTCTGTCTCTCGCTTTTTTTTTCTCTCTTGCTCGCTTTTTCTCTCGCTCGCTTTTTCTGTCTCGCTCGCTTTTTCTGTCTCGCTCGCTTTTTCTGTCTGTCTCTCGCTTTTTTCTCTCTCTTGCTCGCTTTTTCTGTCTCTCTCGCTTTTTCTGTCTCTCTCGCTTTTCTGTCTCTCTCGCTTTTTCTGTCTGTCTCTCGCTTTTTTTCTCTCTCTTGCTCGCTTTTTCTGTCTCGCTCTTCTGTCTCGCTCGCTTTTTCTGTCTCGCTCGCTTTTTCTGCCTGTCTCTCGCTTTTTTTTTCTCTCTTGCTCGCTTTTTCTCTCGCTCGCTTTTTCTGTCTCGCTCGCTTTTTCTGTCTGTCTCTCGCTTTTTTCTCTCTCTTGCTCGCTTTTTCTGTCTCTCTCGCTTTTTCTGTCTCTCTCGCTTTTTCTGTCTGTCTCTCGCTTTTTTTCTCTCTTGCTCGCTTTTTCTCTCGCTCGCTTTTTCTGTCTCGCTCGCTTTTGCTGTTGCTCGTTTTTCTGTCTCGCTCGCTTTTTCTGTCTCTCTCATTTTTTCTGTCTGTCTCTTGCTTTTTTTTCTCTCTCTTGCTCGCTTTTTCTGTCTCGCTTGCTTTTTCTGTCTCTCGCTTTTTTTCTCTCTCTTGCTCGCTTTTTCTGTCTCGCTTGCTTTTTCTGTCTGTCTCTCGCTTTTTTTCTCTCTCTTACTCGCTTTTTCTGTCTCGCTCTTCTGTCTCGCTCGCTTTTTCTGTCTCGCTCGCTTTTTCTGTCTGTCTCTCGCTTTTTTTTTCTCTCTTGCTCGCTTTTTCTCTCGCTCGCTTTTTCTGTCTCGCTCGCTTTTTCTGTCTGTCTCTCGCTTTTTTCTCTCTCTTGCTCGCTTTTTCTGTCTCGCTCGCTTTTTCTGTCTCGCTCGCTTTTGCTGTTGCTCGTTTTTCTGTCTCTCTCACTTTTTCTGTCTGTCTCGCTTTTTTTCTCTCTCTCGCTCGCTTTTTCTGTCTGTCTCGCTTTTTTTCTCTCTCTTGCTCGCTTTTTCTCTCGCTCGCTTTTTCTGTCTCGCTCGCTTTTGCTGTTGCTCGTTTTTCTGTCTCGCTCGCTTTTTCTGTCTGTCTCTCGCTTTTTTCTCTCTCTCGCTTTTTCTCTCTCTCGCTCGCTTTTTCTTCGTCTCTTGCTTTTTCTCTCTCTCGCTTGCTTTTGCTCTCTCTCGCTCGCTTCTTCAGTCTTGCTCGCTTTTTCTGTCTCGCTCGCTTTTTTACTCTCGCTCGTTTTTTCTGTCTCGCTCATTTTTTCTGTCTCGCTCGCTTTTTTCTCTCTGTCGCTCGCTTTTTCTGTCTCGCCCGCTTTTTCTGTCTCTCTCTTGCTCGCTTTTTCTCTCTCGCTTTTGCGCTCTCTCGCTCGCTTTTTCTGTCTGTCTCTCGCTTTTTTTCTCTCTCTTGCTCGCTTTTTCTGTCTCGCTCGCTTTTCTGTCTGTGTCTCGCTTTTTCTGTCTCTCTTGCTTTTTCTGTCTGTCTCTCGCTTTTTTTCTCTCTCTTGCTCGCTTTTTCTGTCTCGCTCTTCTGTCTCGCTCGCTTTTTCTGTCTGTCTCTCGCTTTTTTTCTCTCTCTTGCTCGCTTTTTCTCTCGCTCGCTTTTTCTCTCGCTCGCTTTTCCTGTCTCGCTCGCTTTTTCTGTCTCACTCGCTTTTTCTGTCTGTCTCTCGCTTTTTCTGTCTCTCTTGCTTTTTCTGTCTGTCTCTCGCTTTTTTTCTCTCTCTTGCTCGCTTTTTCTGTCTCGCTCTTCTGTCTCGCTCGCTTTTTCTGTCTCGCTCGCTTTTTCTGTCTGTCTCTCGCTTTTTTTTTCTCTCTTGCTCGCTTTTTCTCTCGCTCGCTTTTCCTGTCTCGCTCGCTTTTTCTGTCTCACTCGCTTTTTCTGTTTGTCTCTCACTTTTTTCTCTCTCTTGCTCGCTTTTTCTCTCTCTCGCTCACTTTTTCTCCGTCTCTTGCTTTTTCTCTCTCTCGCTCGCTTTTGCTCTCTCTCGCTCGCTTTTTCTCTCTCTCTCGCTCGCTTCTTCTGTCTCGCTCGCTTTTTCTGTCTCTCTCACTTTTTCTGTCTGTCTCTCGCTTTTTTTCTCTCTCTTGCTCGCTTTTTCTGTCTCGTTTGCTTTTTCTGTCTCGCTTGCTTTTTCTGTCTGTCTCTCGCTTTTTCTCTGTTGTTTGCTTTTTCTCTCGCTCATTTTTTCTTTCTCGCTCGCTTTTTCTGTCTCGCTCGCTTTTTTCTCTCTGTCACTCGCTTTTTCTGTCTCTCTCTTGCTCGCTTTTTCTCTCGCGCTCGCTTTTTCTCTCTCGCTTTTGCACTCTCTCGCTCGCTTTTTCTGTCTGTCTCTCTTGCTTTTTTTCGCTCTCGCTCGCTTTTTCGCTCTCGCTCGGTTTTTCTCGCGCTCGCTTTTTTTCTCGCTTTTTCTGTCTCGCTTGCTTCTTCTGTCTCGCTCGCTTTTTCTGTCTGTTTCTCGCTTTTTTTCTCTCTCTCGCTTGCTTCTTCTGTCTCGCTTGCTTCTTCTGTCTCGCTCGCTTTTTCTGTCTGTCTCGCTCGCGTTTTTTCTCTCTCTTGCTTTTTCTCTTGCTCGCTTTTTCTGTCTCGCTTGCTTTTTCTGTCTGTCTCTCGCTTTTTCTCTCGCTCGCTTTTTCTGTCTCGCTCGCTTTTGCTGTTGCTCGTTTTTCTGTCTCGCTCGGTTTTTATGTCTCTCTCATTTTTTCTGTCTGTCTCTTGCTTTTTTTTCTCTCTCTTGCTCGCTTTTTCTGTCTCGCTTGCTTTTTCTGTCTGTCTCTCGCTTTTTTTCTCTCTCTTGCTTGCATTTTCTGTCTCGCTTGCTTTTTCTGTCTGTCTCTCGCTTTTTTTCTCTCTCTTACTCGCTTTTTCTGTCTCGCTCTTCTGTCTCGCTCGCTTTTTCTGTCTCTCTCTCTTTTTCTGTCTGTCTCTCGCTTTTTTTCTCTCTCTTGCTCGCTTTTTCTCTCGCTCGCTTTTTCTCTCGCTCGCTTTTTCTGTCTCGCTCGCTTTTTCTGTCTCGCTCGCTTTTTCTGTCCCGCTCGCTTTTTTCTCTCTCTTGCTCGCTTTTTCTGTCTGACTCTCGCTTTTTTTTCTCTCTCTTGCTCGCTTTTTCTGTCTCGCTCGCTTTTTCTGTCTGTCTCTCGCTTTTTTTCTCTCTCTTGCTCACTTTTTCTATCTCGCTCGCTTTTTCTGTCTCGCTCTTCTGTCTCGCTCGCTTTTTCTGTCTCTCTCACTTTTTCTGTCTGTCTCTTGCTTTTTCTCTCTCTCGCTCGCTTTTTCTGTCTCACTTTTTCTGTCTGTGTCTCGCTTTTTTTTCTCTCTCTTGCTAGCTTTTTCTGTCTCGCTCGCTTTTTCTATCTGTCTCTCGCTTTTTGTTTCTCTCGCTCGCTTTTTCTGTCTCGTTCGCTTTTGCTGTTGCTCGTTTTTCTGTCATGCTCGCTTTTTCTGTCTGTCTCTCGCTTTTTTCTCTCTCTTGCTCGCTTTTTCTCACGCTCGCTTTTTCTGTCTCGCTCGCTTTTTCTGTCTCTCTCACTTTCTCTGTCTGTCTCTCGCTTTTTTTTCTCTCTCTTGCTCGCTTTTTCTGTCTGTCTCGCTTTTTTTTCGCTCTCTTGCTCGCTTTTTCTCTTGCTCGCTTTTTCTGTCTCGCTTGCTTTTTCTGTCTGTCTCTCGCTTTTTTCTCTCTCTTGCTCGCTTTTTCTCTCGCTCGCTTTTCTCTCTCTCGCTCGCTTTTTCTTCGTCTCTTGCTTTTTCTCTCTCTCGCTCACTTTTGCTCTCTCTCGCTCGCTTTTTCTGTCTCGCTCGCTTTTTTTTTCTCTCTTGCTCGCTTTTTCTCTTGCTCGCTTTTTCAGTCTCGCTTGCTTTTTCTGTCTGTCTCTCGCTTTTTTTCTCTCTCGCTCGCGTTTTCTGTCTCGCTCGCTTTTTCTGTCCCTTGTTTTTCTGTCTCGCTCGGTTTTTCTGTCTGTCTCTCGCTTTTTTTCTCTCTCTTGTTCGCTTTTTCTCCTGCTCTCTCGCTTTTCCGCTCTCTCGCTTTTCCGCTCTCTCGCTTTTCCGCTCTCTCGCTTTTCCGCTCTCTCGCTTTTTCTGTCTCTCTCTTTTTCTCTCGCTCTGTCTCGCTTTTTCTCCCTCGCTCGCTTTTTCTCTCTCTCGCGCGCTTTTGCTCTCTCTCTCTCTCGATCGCTTTTTCTGTCTCGCTCGCGTTTTCTGTCTGTCTCTCGCTTTTTCTCTCGCTCCCTTTTTCACGCTCTCGCTTTTTCTCCCTCGCTGTCTCGCTTTTGCTCTCTCGCTTTTTCTCTCGCTTGCTCGCTTTCCTGCTCTCTCGCTTTTTCTGTCTCGCTATTACTCTCTCTCGCTCGCTATTACTCTCTCTCGCTCGCTTTTGCGCTCTCTCGCTTGCTTTTTCTCTCGCTCTCTCGCTTTTCTGCTCTCTCGCTTTTCTGCTCTCTCGCTTTTCTGCTCTCTCGCTTTTCCGCTCTCTCGCGTTTTCTGTCTCGCTATTACTCTCTCTCTCTCGCTTTTTCTCCCTCGCTCGCTTTTTCTCTCTCTCGCTCGCTTTTTCTCTCTCTCTCGCTTGCTTCTTCTCTCTTGCTCGCTTCTTCTCTCTCGCTCCCTTTTTCTGTCTCGCTCGTTTTTTCTGTCTGTCTCTCGCTTTTTCTCTCGCTTTTTCACGCTCTCGCGTTTTCTCCCTCGCTCTCTCGCTTTTGCTCTCTCATGTTTTCTCTCGCTCTCTCGCTTTTGCTCTCTCGCTCTTTAGCTTTTCCGCTCGCTCGCTTTTTCTGTCTCTCTCTTTCTTTTTCTCTCGCTCTGTCTCACTTTTTCTCCCTCGCTCGCTTTTTCGCTCTCTCGCTCGCTTTTTCTCTCTCTCTCGCTTGCTTCTTCTCTCTTGCTCGCTTCTTCTCTCTCGCTCCCTTTTTCTGTCTCGCTCGTTTTTTCTGTCTGTCTCTCGCTTTTTCTCTCGCTTGCTTTTTTGCTCTCGCTTTTTCACGCTCTCGCTTTTTCTCCCTCGCTCTCTCGCTTTTGCTCTCTCATGTTTTCTCTCGCTCTCTCGCTTTTGCTCTCTCGCTCTTTAGCTTTTCCGCTCGCTCGCTTTTTCTGTCTCTCTCTTTCTTTTTCTCTCGCTCTGTCTCACTTTTTCTCCCTCGCTCGCTTTTTCGCTCTCTCGCTCGCTTTTGCTCTCCCTCGCTCGCTTTTGCTCTCTCTCTCTCTCTCTATCGCTTCTTCTGTCTCGCTCGCTTTTTCTGTCTCGCTCGCTTTTTCTGTCTCGCTCGCTTTTTCTGTCTGTCTCGCTCGCGCTTTTTCTCGCTCGCTTTTTCTGTCTCGCTCGTTTTTCTGTCTGTCTCTCGCTTTTTCTGTCTGTCTCTCGCTTTTTCTGTCTGTCTCTCGCTTTTTCTGTCTGTCTCTCGCTTGCTTTTTCTGTCTCTCTCGCTCGCTTTTTTCTCTCGCTCGCATTTTCGCGCTCTCGCTCGCTTTTTCTGTCTCTCTCTTGCTCGCTTTTTCTCTCGCTCTGTCTCGCTTTTTTGCTCTCGCTCGCTTTTTCGTGCTCTCGCTTTTTTTCTCACCTTTTCTGTCTCTCTCGCTTACTTTTGTTCTCTCGCTTGCTTTTTCTCTCCCTCACTTTTTCTGTCTCTCTCTGTCTCGCTTTTTCTCTCTCGCTTTTGCTCTCTCTCTCACCTTTTCTCTCCCGCGCTCGCCTTTTCTCTCGCGCTCTCGCTTTTTCTCTCTCGCTTGCTTTTTCTCCCTCTTTCTCTCGTTCACTTTTTCTCTCTCGCTTTTTCTCCCTCTTTCTCTCGTTCGCTTTTTCTCTCTCGCTTTTTCTTCCTCTTTTTCTCTCATTCGCTTTTTCTCTCGCTCGTTCGCTTTTTCGCTTGCCCGCTTTTTCTCTCGCTCACTCTCCTTTTTTTTTCTCTCTCTTGCTTTTTCTCTGGCACGCTTTCTCTCGCTCGCTTTTTCTCTCTCGCTTTTTTGCCCTTCCTCGCTTTTTCTGTCGTTCGCTCGCTTTTTCTCTCGCTCTTTCTCTCTCGTGCTTGCTTTTTATCCAGCTCGCTTTTTCGCTCGCTTTTTTCGCTCGCTTTTTCTCTCGCGCTTTTCTTGTCACACTTTCTCTCTTTCTCTCTTGCTGTCTCTCTCTTGCTTTTTCTGTCTGTCTGCGTCTCTCGCTTTTTCTCTCTCTCGCGCCTTTTTTGTCTGTCTCTCGTTTTCTGTCTCTCTCTCACTTTTTCTGTCACTTTATCTCTCGCTTTTTCTGTCTCTCTCGTTTTTTTCTTTCTCTCTTTTTCTCTCTCGTTTTTTCTCTCTCTCTTGCTTTTTCTGTCACACTCTCTCACTTTTTCTTTCTCTCACGCATTTTCTCTCGCTTTTTCTGTCTGTCTCTTTCTTTCACTTTTTCTGTCTCTCTCGCTTTCTCGCTTTTTCTGTCTGTGTGTGTCTCTCTCTCTCTCTCTCTCTCTCTTGCTTTCGCTTTCTCTCTCTCTCGCTTTTTCTCTCTCGCTTTTCTCCCTCTTTTTCCCCCTTGCTCGCTTTTTCACGCTTGCGTTTTTTCTCGCTTCTTCTGTCTCGCTCGCTTCCTCTGTCTGTCTCTCGCTTTTTTCTCCCTCGCTCGCTTTTTTCTGTCTCGCATTTTTCTCTCTCTCGCTCGCTTTTTCTCTCTCCCTCGCTCGCTTTTCCTCTCTCACTGTCTCGCTCGCTTTTTCTCTCTCGCTCGCTTTTTCTCTCTCTCGCTCCTTTTTCTCTCTCTCGCTCGCTTTTTCTGTCTCGCTCGCTTTTTCTGTCTGTCTCTCGCTTTTTCTCTCGCTCACATTTTCGCTCTCGCTTTTTCTCCCTCGCGCTCTCGCTTTTTCTCTCGCTTTTGCTCTCTCGCTTTTTGTCTCGCTCTCTTGCTTTTCCGCGCTCTCGCTTTTCCTCTGTCTCGCTCGCTTTTTCTCTCTCTCTCGCTCCCTTTTTCTGTCTTGTTCGCTTTTACTGTCTGTCTCTCGCTTTTTCTCTCTCTCTCGCTTTTTCTCTCTCTCTCGCTCCCTTTTTCTGTCTCGCTCGCTTTTTCTGTCTGTCTCTCGCTTTTTCTCTCTCTCGCTTTTTCTCTCTCTCGCTTTTTCTCTCTCTCTCGCTCCCATTTTCTGTCTTGTTCGCTTTTACTGTCTGTCTCTCGCTTTTTCTCTCGCTCGCATTTTCGCTCTCGCTTTTTCTCCCTCGCGCTCTCGCTTTTGCTCTCTCGCTTTTTCTCTCACTTTTGCTCTCTCGCTTTTTCTCCCTCGCGCTCTCGCTTTTTCTCTCGCTTTTGCTCTCTCGCTTTTTGTCTCGCTCTCTTGCTTTTCCGCGCTCTCGCTTTTCCGCTGTCTCGCTCGCTTTTTCTCTCTCTCTCGCTCGCTTTTTCAGTCTGTCGCTCGCTTTTTCTCTCACTCGCATTTTCGCTCTCGCGCTCTCGCTTTTTCGCGCTCTCGCTTTTTCTCCCTCGCGCTCTCGCTTTTGCTCTCTCGCTTTCTCTTGCTCTCTTGCTTTTCCGCTCTCTCTCTTTTCCGCTGTCTCGCTCGCTTTTTCTGTCTCGCTCGCTTTTTCTGTCTCGCTCGCTTTTTCTGTCTCGCTCGTTTTTTCTGTCTCGCTCGCTTGTTCTGTCTCGCTTGCTTTTTTTCTCTGTCTCGCTCGCTTTTTTCTCTGTCTCGCATTTTTCTCTCTCTCGCTCGCTTTTTCTCTCTCCCTCGCTCGCTTTTTCTCTCTCACTGTCTCGCTCGCTTTTTCTCTCTCTCGCTCGCTTTTTCTGTCTGTCTCTCGCTTTTTCTCTCTCGCTCCCTTTTTCTGTCTTGTTCGCTTTTTCTGTCTGTCTCTCGCTTTTTCTCTCGCTCGCTCGCATTTTCGCTCTCGCTTTTTCTCCCTCGCGCTCTCGCTTTTTCTCCCTCGCGCTCTCGCTTTTGCTCTCGCTTTTTCTCTCGCTTTTGCTCTCTCGCTTTTTGTCTCGCTCTCTTGCTTTTCCGCGCTCTCGCTTTTCCTCTGTCTCGCTCGCTTTTTCTCTCTCGCTCGCTCGCTTTTTCTGTCTGTCTCTCGCTTTTTCTCTCTCTCTCTCTCGCTTTTTCTCTCTCTCTCGCTCCCTTTTTCTGTCTCGTTCGCTTTTACTATCTGTCTCTCGCTTTTTCTCTCGCTCGCATTTTCGCTCTCGCTTTTTCTCCCTCGCGCTCTCGCTTTTGCTCTCTCGCTTTTGCTCTCTCGCTTTTTGTCTCGCTCTCTTGCTTTTCCGCGCACTCGCTTTTCCGCTGTCTCGCTCGCTTTTTCTGTCTGTCTCGCTCGCTTTTTCTCTCTCTCTCGCTCGCTTTTTCTCTCACTCGCATTTTCGCTCTCGCTTTTTCGCGCTCTCGCTTTTTCTCCCTCGCGCTCTCGCTTTTGCTCTCTCGCTTTCTCTTGCTCTCTTGCTTTTCCACTCTCTCTCTTTTCCGCTGTCTCGCTCGCTTTTTCTGTCTCGCTCGCTTTTTCTGTCTCGCTTGCTTTTTCTGTCTCGCTCGCTTGTTCTGTCTCGCTCGCTTGTTCTGTCTCGCTCGTTTTTTCTGTCTCGCTCGCTTTTTCTGTCTGTCTCGCTCGCTTTTTCTGTCTGTCTCGCTCGCTTTTTCTGTCTGTCTCGCTCGCTTTTTCTGTCTGTCTCGCTCGCTTTTTTCTCTGTATTGCTCGCTTTTTTCTCTCTCTTGCTCGCTTTTTCTCTCTCTTGCTCGCTTTTTCTCTCTCCCTCGCTCGCTTTTTCTCTCTCTCGCTCGCTTTTTCTCTCTCCCTCGCTCGCTTTTTCTGTCTGTCTCTCGCTTTTTCTCTCTCTCTCGCTCACTTTTTCTGTCTGTCGCTCGCATTTGCGCTCTCGCTTTTTCTCCCTCGCGCTCTCGCTTTTTCTCTCACTTTTGCTCTCTCGCTTTTCCGCTCTCTCGCTTTTCCGCTCTCTCGCTTTTCCGCGTTCTCTCTTTTTCTGTCTGTCTCTCTTTCTTGCTTTTTCTCTCGCTCTGTCTTGCTATTTCTCTCTCTCTAGCTTTTTCTCCCTCACTCGCTTTTTCTCTCTCTCGCTCGCTTTTTCTCCCTGTCTCTTGCTTTTTATCTCTCTCTCGCTCGCTTTTTCTGTCTCTCTCGCTCGCTTTTTCTCTCTCTCTCGCTTGCTTTTTCTCTCTCTCGCTTGCTTTTTCTCTCTCTCGCTCGCTTTTCTCTCTCTCGCTCGCTATTTCTCTCTCTCGCTCGCTTTTTCTCTCTCTCGCTCGCTTTTTCTCTCTCTCGCTCGCTTCTTCTGTCTCGCTCGTTTTTTCTGTCTTGCTCGCTTTTTCGTTCTCTCTCTCTCTCTCACTCGCTTTTTCTCTCCCTCGTGCTCGCTCTCTCTCTGTCTCGCTCGCTTTTTCTGTCTGTCTCTCGCTTTTTCTCTCGCTCGCTCGCTTTTTCTGTCTCGCTCGCTTTTTTTCTCTGTCTCGCTCGCTTCTTCTGTCTCGCTCGCTTCTTCTGTCTCGCTCGTTTTTTCTGTCTCGCTCGCTTTTTCTGTCTGTCTCGCTCGCTTGTTCTGTCTCGCTCGCTTGTTCTGTCTCGCTCGCTTTTTCTGTCTCGCTCGCTTTTTCTGTCTCTCGCTCGTTTTTTCTCTTACTCGCATTTTCGCTCTCCCTTTTTCGCACTCTCGCTTTTCCTCTTGCTTTTGCTCTCTCGCTCTCTCGCTTTTTCTCTCGCTCTCTCGCTTTTTCTGTCTCTCTCTTTCTTGCTTTTTCTCTCGCTCTGTCTCGCTATTTCTCTCTCTCGCTCGCTTTTTCTCCCTGTCTCTTGCTTTTTCTCTCTCTCTCGCTCGCTTTTTCTCTCGCTCGCTTTTTCTCTCCCTCGCGCTCTCTCTCTCTGTCTCTGTCTCGCTCGCTTTTTCTGTCTCGCTCGCTTCTTCTGTCTCGATCGCTTTTTCTGTCTGTCTCGCTCGCTTTTTCTCTCACTCGCATTTTCGCTCTCGCGCTCTCGCTTTTTCGCGCTCTCGCTTTTTCTCCCTCGCGCTCTCGCTTTTGCTCTCTCGCTTTCTCTTGCTCTCTTGCTTTTCCACTCTCTCTCTTTTCCGCTGTCTCGCTCGCTTTTTCTGTCTCGCTCGCTTTTTCTGTCTCGCTCGCTTTTTCTGTCTCGCTCGCTTGTTCTGTCTCGCTCGCTTGTTCTGTCTCGCTCGCTTGTTCTGTCTCGCTCGCTTTTTTCTCTGTATTGCTCGCTTTTTTCTCTGTATTGCTCGCTTTTTTCTCTCTCTTGCTCGCTTTTTCTCTCTCTTGCTCGCTTTTTCTCTCTCTCCCTCGCTCGCTTTTTCTCTCTCTCTCTGTCTCGCTCGCTTCTTCTCTCTCGCTCGCTTTTTCTGTCTGTCTCTCGCTTTTTCTCTCTCTCTTGCTCACTTTTTCTGTCTGTCGCTTGCATTTGCGCTCTCGCTTTTTCTCCCTCGCGCGCTCGCTTTTTCTCTCACTTTTGCTCTCTCGCTTTTCCGCTCTCTCGCTTTTCCGCTCTCTCGCTTTTGCGCGTTCTCTCTTTTTCTGTCTGTCTCTCTTTCTTGCTTTTTCTCTCGCTCTGTCTTGCTATTTCTCTCTCTCTAGCTTTTTCTCCCTCGCTCGCTTTTTCTCTCTCTCGCTCGCTTTTTCTCCCTGTCTCTTGCTTTTTCTGTCTCTCTCGCTCGCTTTTTCTGTGTCTCTCGCTCGCTTTTTCTCTCTCTCTCGCTTGCTTTTTCTCTCTCTCGCTTGCTTTTTCTCTCTCTCGCTCGCTTTTTCTCTCTCTCGCTCGTTTTTTCTGTCTTGCTCGCTTTTTCGTTCTCTCTCTCTCTCTCTCTCGCTCGCTTTTTCTCTCCCTCGCGCCCGCTCTCTCTCTGTCTCGCTCGCTTTTTCTGTCTGTCTCTCGCTTTTTCTCTCTCTCTTGCTCACTTTTTCTGTCTGTCGCTCGCTTTTTCTCTCTCTCTCGCTCACTTTTTCTGTCTGTCGCTCGCATTTGCGCTCTCGCTTTTTCTCCCTCGCGCTCTCACTTTTTCTCTCACTTTTGCTCTCTCGCTTTTCCGCTCTCTCGCTTTTCCGCTCTCTCGCTTTTCCGCTCTCTCGCTTTTCCGCGTTCTCTCTTTTTCTGTCTGTCTCTCTTTCTTGCTTTTTCTCTCGCTCTGTCTTGCTATTTCTCTCTCTCTAGCTTTTTCTCCCTCGCTCGCTTTTTCTCTCTCTCGCTCGCTTTTTCTCCCTGTCTCTTGCTTTTTATCTCTCTCTCGCTCGCTTTTTCTGTCTCTCTCGCTCGCTTTTTCTGTCTCTCTCGCTTGCTTTTTCTCTCTCTCGCTTGCTTTTTCTCTCTCTCGCTCGCTTTTTCTCTCTCTCGCTCGCTTTTTCTCTCTCTCGCTTCTTCTGTCTCGCTCGTTTTTTCTGTCTTGCTCGCTTTTTCGTTCTCTCTCTCTCGCTCGCTTTTTCTCTCCCTCGCGCTCGCTCTCTCTCTGTCTCGCTCGCTTTTTCTGTCTGTCTCTCGCTTTTTCTCTCGCTCGCTCGCTTTTTCTGTCTCGCTCGCTTTTTTTCTCTGTCTCGCTCGCTTCTTCAGTCTCGCTCGCTTCTTCAGTCTCGCTCGCTTCTTCTGTCTCGCTCGTTTTTTCTGTCTCGCTCGCTTTTTCTGTCTGTCTCTCGCTTTTTCTCTCTTTTTCTCTCTCTCTCGCTCCCTTTTTCTGTCTCGTTCGCTTTTACTATCTGTCTCTCGCTTTTTCTCTCGCTCGCATTTTCGCTCTCGCTTTTTCTCCCTCGCGCTCTCGCTTTTGCTCTCTCGCTTTTTGTCTCGCTCTCTTGCTTTTCCGCGCACTCGCTTTTCCGCTGTCTCGCTCGCTTTTTCTCTGTCTCGCTCGCTTTTTCTCTCTCTCTCTCGCTCGCTTTTTCAGTCTGTCGCTCGCTTTTTCTCTCACTCGCATTTTCGCTCTCGCGCTCTCGCTTTTTCTCCCTCGCGCTCTCGCTTTTGCTCTCTCGCTTTCTCTTGCTCTCTTGCTTTTCCACTCTCTCTCTTTTCCGCTGTCTCGCTCGCTTTTTCTGTCTTGCTCGCTTTTTCTGTCTTGCTCGCTTTTTCTGTCTCGCTTGCTTTTTCTGTCTCGCTCGCTTGTTCTGTCTCGCTCGTTTTTTCTGTCTCGCTCGCTTTTTCTGTCTGTCTCGCTCGCTTTTTCTGTCTGTCTCGCTCGCTTTTTTCTCTGTATTGCTCGCTTTTTTCTCTCTCTTGCTCGCTTTTTCTCTCTCTTGCTCGCTTTTTCTCTCTCTCCCTCGCTCGCTTTTTCTCTCTCTCTGTCTCGCTCGCTTCTTCTCTCTCGCTCGCTTTTTCTGTCTGTCTCTCGCTTTTTCTCTCTCTCTCGCTCACTTTTTCTGTCTGTCGCTCGCATTTGCGCTCTCGCTTTTTCTCCCTCGCGCTCTCGCTTTTTCTCTCACTTTTGCTCTCTCGCTTTTCCGCTCTCTCGCTTTTCCGCTCTCTCGCTTTTCCGCGTTCTCTCTTTTTCTGTCTGTCTCTCTTTCTTGCTTTTTCTCTCGCTCTGTCTTGCTATTTCTCTCTCTCTAGCTTTTTCTCCCTCACTCGCTTTTTCTCTCTCTCGCTCGCTTTTTCTCCCTGTCTCTTGCTTTTTATCTCTCTCTCGCTCGCTTTTTCTGTCTCTCTCGCTCGCTTTTTCTCTCTCTCTCGCTTGCTTTTTCTCTCTCTCGCTTGCTTTTTCTCTCTCTCGCTCGCTATTTCTCTCTCTCGCTCGCTATTTCTCTCTCTCGCTCGCTTTTTCTCTCTCTCGCTCGCTTTTTCTCTCTCTCGCTCGCTTCTTCTGTCTCGCTCGTTTTTTCTGTCTTGCTCGCTTTTTCGTTCTCTCTCTCTCTCTCACTCGCTTTTTCTCTCCCTCGTGCTCGCTCTCTCTCTGTCTCGCTCGCTTTTTCTGTCTGTCTCTCGCTTTTTCTCTCGCTCGCTCGCTTTTTCTGTCTCGCTCGCTTTTTTTCTCTGTCTCGCTCGCTTCTTCTGTCTCGCTCGCTTCTTCTGTCTCGCTCGTTTTTTCTGTCTCGCTCGCTTTTTCTGTCTGTCTCGCTCGCTTGTTCTGTCTCGCTCGCTTGTTCTGTCTCGCTCGCTTTTTCTGTCTCGCTCGCTTTTTCTGTCTCTCGCTCGTTTTTTCTCTTACTCGCATTTTCGCTCTCCCTTTTTCGCACTCTCGCTTTTCCTCTTGCTTTTGCTCTCTCGCTCTCTCGCTTTTTCTCTCGCTCTCTCGCTTTTTCTGTCTCTCTCTTTCTTGCTTTTTCTCTCGCTCTGTCTCGCTATTTCTCTCTCTCGCTCGCTTTTTCTCCCTGTCTCTTGCTTTTTCTCTCTCTCTCGCTCGCTTTTTCTCTCGCTCGCTTTTTCTCTCCCTCGCGCTCTCTCTCTCTGTCTCTGTCTCGCTCGCTTTTTCTGTCTCGCTCGCTTCTTCTGTCTCGATCGCTTTTTCTGTCTGTCTCGATCGCTTTTTCTGTCTGTCTCGCTCGCTTTTTCTCTCGCTCGCAATTTCGCTCTCGCTTTTTCTCCCTCGCTCTCTCGCTTTTTCTCTCTCGCTTTTCCGCGCTCTCGCTTTCTCTGTCTGTCTCTTTCTTGCTTTTTCTCTCACTCTGTCTCGCTTTTTCTCTCCCTCGCTCGCTTTTTCTTTCTCTCCCACTCTCTCTATCTCTCTCTCTCTCTCTCTCTCTCTCTCTCTCTCTCTGTGTCTCGCTCGCTTTTTCTCTCTCTCGCTCGCTTTTTCTCTCCCTTGCTCGCTTTTTCTTTCTCTCTCTCTGTCTCGCTCGCTTTTTCTTTCTCTCTCTCTGTCTCGCTCGCTTTTTCTGTCTCGCTCGCAATTTCGCTCTTGCTTTTCCGCGTGCTCGCTTTTTCTTGCTTTTTCTCTCAATCTGTCTCGCTTTTTCTCTCCCTCGCTCGCTTTTTCTTTCTCTCTCTCTCTCTGTCTCGCTCACTTCTTCTGTCTGTCTCTCGCTTTTTCTCTCTCTCTCGCTCGCTTTTTCTGTCTCGCTCGCTTTTTTCTCTCTCTTGATCGCTTCTTCTGTCTCGCTCGCTTTTCTGTCTCGCTCGCTTTTTCTGTCTGTCTCTCGCTCGCTTTTTCTGTCTCGCTTGCATTTTCGCTCTCGCTCGCATTTTCGCTCTCGCTTTTTCGCACTCTCGCTTTTTCTCTTGCTTTTGCTCTCTCGCTCTCGCTTTTTCTCTCGCTTTTTCTGTCTCTCTCTTTCTTGCTTTTTCTCTCACTCTGTCTTGCTATTTCTCTCTCTCGCTCGCTTTTTCTCCCTCGCTCGCTTTTTCTTTCTCTCTCTCTCTCTGTCTCGCTCGCTTTTTCTGTCTCGCTCGCTTCTTCTGTCTCGCTCGCTTTTTTTCTCTCTCGCTCGCTTCTTCTGTCTCGCTCGCTTCTTCTGTCTCGCTCGTTTTTTCTGTCTCGCTCGCTTTTTCTCTTGCTCGCATTTTCGCTCTCGCTTTTTCGCTCTCGCTTTTTCGCACTCTCGTTTTTTCTCGCTCGCTTTTTCTCTTGCTTTAGCTCTCTCGCTTTTTCTGTCTCTCTCTTTCTTGGTTTTTCTCTCGCTCTGTCTCGCTATTTCTCTCTCTTGCTCGCTTTTTCTCCCTCGCTCGCTTTTTCTCCGTCTCTTGCTTTTTCTCTCTCTCTCGCTCGATTTTTTTCTCTCTCTCTCGCTCGCTTTTTCTCTCGCTCGCTTTTTCTCTCCCTCGTGCTCTCTCTCTCTCTGTCTCGCTCGCTTTTTCTGTCTCGCTCGCTTTTTCTGTCTCGCTCGCTTCCTCTGTCTGTCTCTCACTTTTTCTGTCTGTCTCTCGCTTTTTCTGTCTGTCTCTCGCTTTTTCTCTTGCTCGCTTTTTCTGTCTCAATGCGAGCAAGAGAAAAAGCATCTTCGTTCTCGCTCTTTCGTGCTCTCGCTTTTTCTCCCTCGCGCTCTCGCTTTTTCTCTCACTTTTGCTCTCTCGCTCTCTCGCTTTTTCTCTCGCTCTCTCGCTTTTCCGCTCTCTCGCTTTTTCTGTCTCTCTCTTTCTTGTTTTTTCTCTCTCTCTGTCTCGCTATTTCTCTCTCTCTCTCTAGATTTTTCTCCCTCGCTCGCTTTTTCTCTCTCTCGCTCGCTTTTTCTCCCTGTCTCTTGCTTTTTCTCTCTCTCACTCGCTTTTTCTCTCTCTCTTGATCGCTTCTTCTGTCTCGCTCGTTTTTTCTGTCTTGCTCGCTTTTTCTTTCTCTCTCTCTCTCGCTCGCTTTTCTCTCGCTCGCTTTTTCTCTCCCTCGCGCGCTCTCTCTCTGTCTCGCTCGCTTTTTCTGTCTGTCTCTCGCTTTTTCTCTCACTCGCATTTTCGCTCTCGCTTTTTCGCGCACTCGCTTTTTCTCCCTTGCGTCTCGCTTTTGCTCTCTCGCTTTTTCTCTCGCTCTCTCGCTTTTTCTGTCTCTCTCTTTCTTGCTTTTTCTCTCGCTCTGTCTCGCTATTTCTCTCTTTCGCTCGCTTTTTCTCTGTCTCGCTTTTTCTCCCTGTCTCTTGCTTTTTCTCTCTCTCTCGCTCGATTTTTCTCTCGCTCGCTTTTTCTCTCCCTCGTGCTCTCTCTCTCTCTGTCTCGCTCGCTTTTTCTGTCTCGCTCGCTTCCTCTGTCTCGCTCGCTTTTTCTGTCTGTCTCTCGCTTTTTCTCTCTCTCACTCACTTTTTCTGTCTCACTCGCTTTTTTTCTCTCTCTTGATCGCTTCTTCTGTCTCACTCGCTTTTTCTGTCTGTCTCTCGCTTTTTCTCTCACTCGCATTTTCGCTCTCGCTTTTTCGCGCGCTCGCCTTTTCTCCCTTGCGTCTCGCTTTTGCTCTCTCGCTTTTTCTCTCGCTCTCTCGCTTTTTCTGTCTCTCTCTTTCTTGCTTTTTCTCTCGCTCTGTCTCGCTATTTCTCTCGCTCGCTCGCTTTTTCTCCCTCGCTCGCTTTTTCTCTCTCTCGCTTTTTCTCCCTGTCTCTTGCTTTTTCTCTCTCTCTCTCGCTCGATTTTTCTCTCTCGCTCGCTTTTGCTCTCCCTCGTGCTCTCTCTCTGTCTCGCTCGCTTTTTCTGTCTCGCTCGCTTTTTCTGTCTCGCTCGCTTTTTCTGTCTCGCTCGCTTTTTCTGTCTCGCTCGCTTCCTCTGTCTCGCTCGCTTTTTCTGTCTGTCTCTTGCTTTTTCTCTCTCTCTCTCGCTCGATTTTTCTCTCTCGCTCGCTTTTGCTCTCCCTCGTGCTCTCTCTCTGTCTCGCTCGCTTTTTCTGTCTCGCTCGCTTCCTCTGTCTCGCTCGCTTTTTCTGTCTGTCTCTCGCTTTTTCTCTCTCTCGCTCGCTTTTTCTCTTGCTTTTGCTCTTTCGCTCTCTCGCTTTTTCTCTCGCTCTCTCGCTTTTCCGCTCTCTCGCTTTTTCTGTCTCTCTCTTTCTTGCTTTTTCTCTCTCTCTGTCTCGCTATTTCTCTCTCTCTAGCTTTCTCTCCCTCGCTCGCTTTTTCTCCCTGTCTCTTGCTTTTTCTTTCTCTCTCGCTCGCTTTTTCTCTCTCTCGCTCGCTTTTTCTCTCTCTCGCTCGCTTTTTCTCTCTCTCGCTCGCTTTTTCTCCCTGTCTCTTGCTTTTTCTCCCTGTCTCTTGCTTTTTCTCTCTCTCTCGCTCGTTTTTTCTGTCTTGCTCGCTTTTTCTCTCTCTCTCTCGCTCGCTTTTCTCTCACTCGCTTTTTCTCTCCCTTGCGCGCTCTCTCTCTGTCTCTCTCGCTTTTTCTGTCTCGCTCGCTGCTTCTGTCTGTCTCTCGCTTTTTCTGTCTCACTCACTTTTTCTGTCTCACTCGTTTTTTTTCTCTCTCTTGATCGCTTCTTCTGTCTCGCTCGCTTTTTCTGTCTGTCTCTCGCTTTTTCTGTCTGTCTCTCACTTTTTCTCTCTCTCGCTCGCTTTTTCTGTCTGTCTCTCGCTTTTTCTCTCACTCGCATTTTCGCTCTCGCTTTTTCTCCCTTGCGTCTCGCTTTTGCTCTCTCGCTTTTTCTCTCGCTCTCTCGCTTTTTCTGTCTCTCTCTTTCTTGCTTTTTCTCTCGCTCTGTCTTGCTATTTGTCTCTCTCTCTAGCTTTTTCTCCCTCGCTCGCTTTTTCTCTCTCTCGCTCGCTTTTTCTCCCTGTCTCTTGCTTTTTATCTCTCTCTCGCTAGCTTTTTCTCTCTCTCGCTCGCTTTTTCTCTCTCTCGCTCGCTTTTTCTCTCTCTCTTGATCGCTTCTTCTGTCTCGCTCGTTTTTTCTGTCTTGCTTGCTTTTTCTTTCTCTCTCTCTCTCTCTCGCTCGCTTTTTCTCTCCCTCGCGCTCTCTCTCTCTCTCTGTCTCGCTCGCTTTTTCTGTCTGTCTCTCGTTTTTTCTCTCTCTCTCGCTCGCTTTTTCTGTCTCGCTCGCTTTTTTTCTCTCTCTTGATCGCTTCTTCTGTCTCGCTCGTATTAACTGTCTCGCTCGTATTAACTGTCTCGCTCGTTTTTTCTGTCTCGCTCGTTTTTTCTGTCTGTCTCGCTCGTTTTTTCTGTCTGTCTCTTGCTTTTTCTCTCTCTCTCGCTCACTTTTTCTGTCTCGCTCGCTTTTTCTGTCTCTCTCGCTTTTTCTCTTACTCGCATTTTCGCACTCGCTTTTTCGCACTCGCTTTTTCTCTCTCGCTTTTTCCCTTGCTTTTGCTCTCGCTCTCTCGCTTTTTCTGTCTCTCTTTCTTGCTTTTTCTCTCGCTCTGTCTCGCTATTTCTCTCTCTCGTTCGCTTTTTCTCCCTCGCTCACTTTTTCTCTCTCTCGCTCGCTTTTTCTCCCTGTCTCTTGCTTTTTCTCTCTCTCTCTCGCTCGATCTTTCTCTCTCTCTCGCTCGCTTTTTCTCTCGCTCGCTTTTTCTCTCCCTCGCGCTCTCTCTCTCTCTCTCTCTCTCTGTCTCGCTCGCTTTTTCTGTCTCGCTCGCTTCCTCTGTCTCGCTCGCTTTTTCTGTCTGTCTCTCACTCTTTTTCTCTCTCTCGCTCGCTTTTTCTCTCCCTCGCGCTCGCTTTTTCTGTCTCGCTCGCTTTTTCTGTCTGTCTCGCTCGCTTTTTATGTCTTTTCTCGCTTTTTCTCTCGCTCGCACGCTTTTTCTGTCTCACTCGCTTTTTCTGTCTGTCTCTCGCTTTTTCTCTCGCTCGCATTTTCGCTCTCGCTTTTTCGCTCTCTCGCCTTTTCTCTCTCGCTTTTGCTCTCTCGCTTTTTCTCTCGCTCTCTCGCTTTTTCTCTCTCGCTCTCTCGCTTTTCCGCTCTCTCGCTTTTTCTGTCTCTCTCTTTCTTGCTTTTTCTCTCGCTCTGTCTCGCTATTTCTCTCTCGCTCGCTTTTTCTCTCTCTCGCTCGCTTTTTCTCCCTGTCTCTTGCTTTTTCTCTCCTTCGCTCGCTTTTTCTTTCTCTCTCTCTCTCTCTCTGTCTCTGTCTGTCTCGCTCGCTTTTTCTGTCTCACTGGCTTCTTCTGTCTCGCTGGCTTCTTCTGTCACGCTGGCTTCTTCTGTCTGTCTCTCGCTCGCTTTTTCTGTCTGTCTCTCGCTTTTTCTGTCTGTCTCTCGCTTTTTCTGTCTGTCTCTCGCTCGCAATTTCGCTCTCGCTTTTTCTCCCTCGCGCTCTCGCTTTTTCTCTCTCGCTTTTCCGCGCTCTCGCTTTTTCTGTCTCTCTCTTTCTTACTTTTTCTCTCACTCTGTCTCGCTTTTTCTTTCTCTCTCTCTCCCTTTCCCTCTATCTCTCTCTCTCTCTCTCTGTCTCGCTTGCTTTTTCTCTCTCTCGCTCGCTTTTTCTCTCCCTTGCTCGCTTTTTCTTTCTCTCTCTCTCTCTGTCTCGCTCGCTTTTTCTGTCTCGCTCGCTTTTTCTCTCTCGCTCTCTCGCTTTTCCGCTCTCTCGCTTTTTCTGTCTCTCTCTTTCTTGCTTTTTCTCTCGCTCTGTCTCGCTATTTCTCTCTCGCTCACTTTCTCTCTCTCGCTCGCTTTTTCTCCCTGTCTCTTGCTTTTTCTCTCTCCCTCGCTCGCTTTTTCTTTCTCTCTCTCTCTCACTCTGTCTCGCTCGCTTTTTCTGTCTCGCTCGCTTTTTCTGTCTCGCTCGCTTTTTCTGTCTCGCTCGCTTCTTCTGTCTGTCTCGCTCGCTTTTTCTGTCTGTCTCGCTCGCTTTTTCTGTCTGTCTCTCTCGCTTTCTCTGTCTGCCTCGCTCGCTTTTTCTGTCTGTCTCTCGCTTTTTCTCTCTCGCTTTTCTGCGCTCTCGCTTTTCCGCGCTCTCGCTTTTTCTGTCTCTCTCTTTCTTGCTTTTTCTCTCACTCTGTCTCGCTTTTTCTCTCCCTCGCTCGCATTTTCTTTCTCCCTCTCTCTCTCTCTCTCTCTGTCTCGCTTGCTTTTTCTCTGTCTCGCTCGCTTTTTCTCTCTCTCGCTCGCTTTTTCTATCCCTCGCTCGCTTTTTCTTTCTCTGTCTCGCTCGCTTTTTCTGTCTCGCTCGCTTTTTCTGTCTGTCTCGCTCACTTTTTCTGTCTGTCTCTCGCTTTTTCTCTCGCTCGCAATTTCGCTCTCGCTTTTTCTCCCTCGCTCTCTCGCTTTTTCTCTCACTTTTTCTCTCTCTCTTTTCCGCGCTCTCGCTTTTTCTGTCTCTTTCTTGCTTTTTCTCTCACTCTGTCTCGCTTTTTCTCTCCCTCGCTCGCTTTTTCTTTCTCTCTCACTCTCTCTCTCTGTCTCGCTCGCTTTTTCTGTCTCGCTCGCTTTTTCTGTCTCGCTCGCTTTTTCTGTCTCGCTCGCTTTTTCTGTCTCGCTCGCTTCCTCTGTCTCGCTCGCTTTTTCTCTCGCTCGCAATTTCGCTCTCGCTTTTTCTTCCTCGCTCTCTCGCATTTTCTCTCTCGCTTTTCCGCGCTCTCGCTTTTTCTGTCTCTCTCTTTCTTGCTTTTTCTCTCACTCTGTCTCGCTTTTTCTCTCCCTTGCTCGCTTTTTCTTTCTCTCTCTCTGTCTCGCTTGCTTTTTCTGTCTCGCTCGCTTTTTCTCTCGCTCTCTCGCTTTTTCTCTCTCGCTCTCTCGCTTTTCCGCTCTCTCGCTTTTTCTGTCTCTCTCTTTCTTGCTTTTTCTCTCGCTCTGTCTCGCTATTTCTCTCTCGCTCGCTTTTTCTGTCTCGCTCGCTTTTTCTGTCTCGCTCGCTTTTTCGGTCTCGCTCGCTTTTTCTGTCTGTCTCTCGCTTTTTTTCTCTCTCTCACTTCCTCTGTCTCGCTCGCTTTTTCTGTCTGTCTCTCGCTTTTTCTGTCCCTCTCGCTCGCTTTTTCTGTCTCGCTCGCTTTTTCTGTCTGTCTCTCGCTTTTTCTCTTGCTCGCATTTTCGCTCTCGCTTTTTCGCGCTCTCGCTTTTTCTCCCTCGCTCTCTCACTTTTTCTCTCTCGCTTTTTCTCTCGCACTCACGTTTTTCCGCTCTCTCGCTTTTTCTGTCTCTCTCTCTTTCTTGCTTTTTCTCTCGCTCTGTCTCGCTATTTCTCCCTCGCTCTTGCTTTTTCTCCCTCGCTCACTTTTTCTGTCTCTCGCTCGCTTTTTCTGTCTCTCTCGCTTTTTCTCTTACTCGCATTTTCGCACTCGCTTTTTCGCACTCGCTTTTTCTCTCTCGCTTTTTCCCTTGCTTTTGCTCTCGCTCTCTCGCTTTTTCTGTCTCTCTTTCTTGCTTTTTCTCTCGCTCTGTCTCGCTATTTCTCTCTCTCGTTCGCTTTTTCTCCCTCGCTCACTTTTTCTCTCTCTCACTCGCTTTTTCTCCCTGTCTCTTGCTTTTTCTCTCTCTCTCTCGCTCGCTTTTTCTCTCGCTCGCTTTTTCTCTCGCTCGCTTTTTCTCTCGCTCGCTTTTTCTCTCCCTCGCGCTCTCTCTCTCTCTGTCTCGCTCGCTTTTTCTGTCTCGCTCGCTTCCTCTGTCTCGCTCGCTTTTTCTGTCTGTCTCTCACTCTTTTTCTCTCTCTCGCTCGCTTTTTCTCTCCCTCGTGCTCGCTTTTTCTGTCTCGCTCGCTTTTTCTGTCTGTCTCGCTCGCTTTTTATGTCTTTTCTCGCTTTTTCTCTCGCTCGCACGCTTTTTCTGTCTCACTCGCTTTTTCTGTCTGTCTCTCGCTTTTTCTCTCGCTCGCATTTTCGCTCTCGCTTTTTCGCTCTCTCGCCTTTTCTCTCTCGCTTTTGCTCTCTCGCTTTTTCTCTCGCTCTCTCGCTTGTTCTCTCTCGCTTTTTCTCTCGCTCTCTCGCTTTTTCTCTCTCGCTCTCTCGCTTTTCCGCTCTCTCGCTTTTTCTGTCTCTCTCTTTCTTGCTTTTTCTCTCGCTCTGTCTCGCTATTTCTCTCTCGCTCGCTTTTTCTCTCTCTCGCTCGCTTTTTCTCCCTGTCTCTTGCTTTTTCTCTCCTTCGCTCGCTTTTTCTTTCTCTCTCTCTCTCTCTCTGTCTCTGTCTGTCTCGCTCGCTTTTTCTGTCTCACTGGCTTCTTCTGTCTCGCTGGCTTCTTCTGTCACGCTGGCTTCTTCTGTCTGTCTCTCGCTCGCTTTTTCTGTCTCGCTCGCTTTTTCTGTCTGTCTCTCGCTTTTTCTGTCTGTCTCTCGCTCGCAATTTCGCTCTCGCTTTTTCTCCCTCGCGCTCTCGCTTTTTCTCTCTCGCTTTTCCGCGCTCTCGCTTTTTCTGTCTCTCTCTTTCTTACTTTTTCTCTCACTCTGTCTCGCTTTTTCTTTCTCTCTCTCTCCCTTTCCCTCTATCTCTCTCTCTCTCTGTCTCGCTTGCTTTTTCTCTCTCTCGCTCGCTTTTTCTCTCCCTTGCTCGCTTTTTCTTTCTCTCTCTCTCTCTCTGTCTCGCTCGCTTTTTCTGTCTCGCTCGCTTTTTCTCTCTCGCTCTCTCGCTTTTCCGCTCTCTCGCTTTTTCTGTCTCTCTCTTTCTTGCTTTTTCTCTCGCTCTGTCTCGCTATTTCTCTCTCGCTCACTTTCTCTCTCTCGCTCGCTTTTTCTCTCTCTCGCTCGCTTTTTCTCCCTGTCTCTTGCTTTTTCTCTCTCCCTCGCTCGCTTTTTCTTTCTCTCTCTCACTCTGTCTCGCTCGCTTTTTCTGTCTCGCTCGCTTTTTCTGTCTCGCTCGCTTTTTCTGTCTCGCTCGCTTTTTCTGTCTGTCTCGCTCGCTTCTTCTGTCTGTCTCGCTCGCTTTTTCTGTCTGTCTCGCTCGCTTTTTCTGTCTGTCTCTCTCGCTTTCTCTGTCTGCCTCGCTCGCTTTTTCTGTCTGTCTCTCGCTTTTCCGCGCTCTCGCTTTTCCGCGCTCTCGCTTTTCCGCGCTCTCGCTTTTCCGCGCTCTCGCTTTTTCTGTCTCTCTCTTTCTTGCTTTTTCTCTCACTCTGTCTCGCTTTTTCTCTCCCTCGCTCGCATTTTCTTTCTCCCTCTCTCTCTCTCTCTCTCTCTCTCTCTCTCTCTCTGTCTCGCTTGCTTTTTCTCTGTCTCGCTCGCTTTTTCTCTCTCTCGCTCGCTTTTTCTATCCCTCGCTCGCTTTTTCTTTCTCTGTCTCGCTCGCTTTTTCTGTCTCGCTCGCTTTTTCTGTCTGTCTCGCTCACTTTTTCTGTCTGTCTCTTGCTTTTTCTCTCGCTCGCAATTTCGCTCTCGCTTTTTCTCCCTCGCTCTCTCGCTTTTTCTCTCACTTTTTCTCTCTCGCTTTTCCGCGCTCTCGCTTTTTCTGTCTCTTTCTTGCTTTTTCTCTCACTCTGTCTCGCTTTTTCTCTCCCTCGCTCGCTTTTTCTTTCTCTCTCTCTCTCTCTTGCTTTTTCTCTCTCGCTCGCTTTTTCTCTCCCTCGCTCGCTTTTTCTTTCTCTCTCACTCTCTCTCTCTGTCTCGCTCGCTTTTTCTGTCTCGCTCGCTTTTTCTGTCTCGCTCGCTTTTTCTGTCTCGCTCGCTTCCTCTGTCTCGCTCGCTTTTTCTCTCGCTCGCAATTTCGCTCTCGCTTTTTCTTCCTCGCTCTCTCGCATTTTCTCTCTCGCTTTTCCGCGCTCTCGCTTTTTCTGTCTCTCTCTTTCTTGCTTTTTCTCTCACTCTGTCTCGCTTTTTCTCTCCCTTGCTCGCTTTTTCTTTCTCTCTCTCTGTCTCGCTTGCTTTTTCTGTCTCGCTCGCTTTTTCTCTCGCTCTCTCGCTTTTTCTCTCTCGCTCTCTCGCTTTTCCGCTCTCTCGCTTTTTCTGTCTCTCTCTTTCTTGCTTTTTCTCTCGCTCTGTCTCGCTATTTCTCTCTCGCTCGCTTTTTCTGTCTCGCTCGCTTTTTCGGTCTCGCTCGCTTTTTCTGTCTGTCTCTCGCTTTTTTTCTCTCTCTCACTTCCTCTGTCTCGCTCGCTTTTTCTGTCTGTCTCTCGCTTTTTCTGTCCCTCTCGCTCGCTTTTTCTGTCTCGCTCGCTTTTTCTGTCTGTCTCTCGCTTTTTCTCTTGCTCGCATTTTCGCTCTCGCTTTTTCGCGCTCTCGCTTTTTCTCCCTCGCTCTCTCACTTTTTCTCTCTCGCTTTTTCTCTCGCACTCACGTTTTTCCGCTCTCTCGCTTTTTCTGTCTCTCTCTCTTTCTTGCTTTTTCTCTCGCTCTGTCTCGCTATTTCTCCCTCGCTCTTGCTTTTTCTCCCTCGCTCACTTTTTCTGTCTCTCGCTCGCTTTTTCTGTCTCTCTCGCTTTTTCTCTTACTCGCATTTTCGCACTCGCTTTTTCGCACTCGCTTTTTCTCTCTCGCTTTTTCCCTTGCTTTTGCTCTCGCTCTCTCGCTTTTTCTGTCTCTCTTTCTTGCTTTTTCTCTCGCTCTGTCTCGCTATTTCTCCCTCGCTCTTGCTTTTTCTCCCTCGCTCACTTTTTCTGTCTCTCGCTCGCTTTTTCTCCCTGTCTCTTGCTTTTTCTCTCTGTCTCGCTCGCTTTTTCTCGCTCTCTCGCTCGCTTTTTCTCTCTCTCGCTCGCTTTTTCTCTCGCTCGCCTTTTCTCTCCCTCGCGCTCTCCCTCGCGCTCTCCCTCGCGCTCTCCCTCGCGCTCTCCCTCGCGCTCTCCCTCGCGCTCTCCCTCGCTCGCTTTTTCTGTCTTGCTCGCTTTTGCTGTCTCGCTCGCTTTTTCTCCCTGTCTCTTGCTTTTTCTCTCTCTCTCGCTCGCTTTTTCTCTCTCTCTCGCTCGCTTTTTCTCTCTCTCGCTCGCTTTTTCTCTCGCTCGCCTTTTCTCTCGCTCGCCTTTTCTCTCGCTCGCGCTCTCCCTCGCGCTCTCCCTCGCGCTCTCCCTCGCGCTCTCGCTCGCTTTTTCTGTCTGTCTCTCGCTTTTTCTCTCACTCACATTTTCGCTCTCTTGCTCTCGCTTTTTCACGCTTTCGCTTTTTCTCCCTCGTTCTCTCACTTTTGCTCTCTCGCTTTTTCTCTCGCTCTCTCGCTTTTGCTCTCTCGTTCTCTCGCTTTTTCTCTCGCTCTCTCGCTTTTCCGCTCTCGCTTTTTCTGTCTCTTTCTTTTTCTCTCGCTCTCACTCGCTATTTCTCTCTCTCGCTCGCTTTTTCTTTCGCTTGCTCTTTTTTTTTTCTGTCTCGCTCGCTTTTTCTCGCTCGCAATTTCGCTCTCCCCTTTTCTTCCTCGCTCTCTCGCTTTTCCGCGCTCTCGCTTTTCCGCGCTCTCGCTTTTTCTGTCTCTCTCTTTCTTGCTTTTTCTCTCACTCTGTCTCGCTTTTTCTCTCCCTCGCTCGCTTTTTCTTTCTCTCTCTCTGTCTCGCTTTTTCTGTCTCGCTCGCTTTTTCTCCCTCGCTCGCTTTTTCTCTCCCTCGCTCGCTTTTTCTTTCTCTCTCTCTGTCTCGCTCGCTTTTTCTCTCGCTCGCAATTTCGCTCTCGCTTTTTCTTCCTCGCTCTCTCGCTTTTTCTCTCTCGCTTTTCCGCGCTTTCGCTTTTCCGCGCTCTCGCTTTTTCTGTCTCTCTCTTTCTTGCTTTTTCTCTCACTCTGTCTCGCTTTTTCTCTCCCTTGCTCGCTTTTTCTTTCTCTCTCTCTGTCTCGCTCGCTTTTTCTGTCTCGCTCGCTTTTTCTCTCGCTCTCTCGCTTTTTCTCTCTCGCTCTCTCGCTTTTCCGCTCTCTCGCTTTTCCGCTCTCTCGCTTTTTCTGTCTCTCTCTTTCTTGCTTTTTCTCTCGCTCTGTCTCGCTATTTCTGTCTCGCTCGCTTTTTCTGTCTCGCTCGCTTTTTCGGTCTCGCTCGCTTTTTCTGTCTGTCTCTCGCTTTTTTTCTCTCTCTCACTTCCTCTGTCTCGCTCGCTTTTTCTGTCTGTCTCTCGCTTTTTCTGTCCCTCTCGCTCGATTTTTCTGTCTCGCTCGCTTTTTCTGTCTGTCTCTCGCTTTTTCTCTTGCTCGCAATTTCGCTCTCATTTTTCGCGCTCTCGCTTTTTCTCCCTCGCTCTCTCACTTTTTCTCTCTCGCTTTTTCTCTCGCACTCACGTTTTTCCGCTCTCTCGCTTTTTCTGTCTCTCTCTCTTTCTTGCTTTTTCTCTCGCTCTGTCTCGCTATTTCTCCCTCGCTCTTGCTTTTTCTCCCTCGCTCACTTTTGCTGTCTCTCGCTCGCTTTTTCTCCCTGTCTCTTGCTTTTTCTCTCTGTCTCGCTCGCTTTTTCTCTCTCTCTCGCTCGCTTTTCTCTCTCTCGCTCGCTTTTTCTCTCCCTCGCGCTCTCCCTCGCGCTCTCCCTCGCGCTCTCCCTCGCGCTCTCCCTCGCTCGCTTTTTCTGTCTTGCTCGCTTTTGCTGTCTCGCTCGCTTTTTCTCCCTGTCTCTTGCTTTTTCTCTCTGTCTCGCTCGCTTTTTCTCTCTCTCTCGCTCGCTTTTTCTCTCTCTTGCTTGCTTTTTCTCTCGCTCGCGTTTTCTCTCGCTCGCCTTTTCTCTCGCTCGCGCTCTCCCTCGCGCTCTCCCTCGCGCTCTCCCTCGCTTTTACTGTCTCGCTCGCTTTTGCTGTCTCGCTCGCTTTTGCTGTCTCGCTCGCTTTTGCTGTCTCAATAGTATTTTCTGTCTTGCTCGCTTTTTCTTTCTCTCTCTCTCTGTCTCGCTCGCTTTTTCTGTCTGTCTCTCGCTTTTTCTCTCTCGCTTGCTTTTTCTCTTGCTCGCATTTTCACTCTCGCTTTTTCTCCCTCGCGCTTTTTCTCCCTCGCGCTCTCGCTTTTTCTCTCGCTTTTGCTCTCTCTCTCATGCTTTTTCTCTCGCTCTCTCGCTTTTCCGCTCTCTCACTTTTTCTGTCTCTCTCTTTCTTGCTTTTTCTCTCTCTCTCTCTCGCTTTTTCTCTCTCGCTCGCTTTTTCTCTCTCTCGCTCGTTTTTTCTCCCTGTCTCTTGCTTTTTCTCTCTCTCTCGCTCGCTTTTTCTGTCTCGCTCGCTTTTTCTGTCTCGCTCGCTTTTTCTGTCTGTCTCGCTCGCTTTTTCTCTCACTCACATTTTCGCTCTCTTGCTCTCGCTTTTTCACGCTTTCGCTTTTTCTCCCTCGTTCTCTCGCTTTTGCTCTCTCGCTTTTTCTCTCGCTCTCTCGCTTTTGCTCTCTCGTTCTCTCGCTTTTTCTCTCGCTCTCTCGCTTTTCCGCTCTCGCTTTTTCTGTCTCTTTCTTTTTCTCTCGCTCTCACTCGCTATTTCTCTCTCTCGCTCGCTTTTTCTTTCGCTTGCTCTTTTTTTTTCTGTCTCGCTCGCTTTTTCTCGCTCGCAATTTCGCTCTCCCCTTTTCTTCCTCGCTCTCTCGCTTTTCCGCGCTCTCGCTTTTTCTGTCTCTCTCTTTCTTGCTTTTTCTCTCACTCTGTCTCGCTTTTTCTCTCCCTCGCTCGCTTTTTCTTTCTCTCTCTCTGTCTCGCTTTTTCTCCCTCGCTCGCTTTTTCTCCCTCGCTCGCTTTTTCTCTCCCTCGCTCGCTTTTTCTTTCTCTCTCTCTGTCTCGCTCGCTTTTTCTCTCACTCGCAATTTCGCTCTCGCTTTTTCTTCCTCGCTCTCTCGCTTTTTCTCTCTCGCTTTTCCGCGCTTTCGCTTTTCCGTGCTCTCGCTTTTTCTGTCTCTCTCTTTCTTGCTTTTTCTCTCACTCTGTCTCGCTTTTTCTCTCCCTTGCTCGCTTTTTCTTTCTCTCTCTCTGTCTCGCTCGCTTTTTCTGTCTCGCTCGCTTTTTCTCTCGCTCTCTCGCTTTTTCTCTCTCGCTCTCTCGCTTTTCCGCTCTCTCGCTTTTCCGCTCTCTCGCTTTTTCTGTCTCTCTCTTTCTTGCTTTTTCTCTCGCTCTGTCTCGCTATTTCTCTCTCGCTCGCTTTTTCTCTCCCTCGCTCGCTTTTTCTTTCTCTCTCTCTGTCTCGCTCGCTTTTTCTGTCTCGCTGGCTTTTTCGGTCTCGCTCGCTTTTTCTGTCTGTCTCTCGCTTTTTTTCTCTCTCTCACTTCCTCTGTCTCGCTCGCTTTTTCTGTCTCGCTCGCTTTTTCTGTCTCGCTCGCTTTTTCTGTCTGTCTCTCGCTTTTTCTGTCTCGCTCGCTTTTTCTGTCTCTCTCTCTTTCTTGCTTTTTCTCTCGCTCTGTCTCGCTATTTCTTCCTCGCTCGCTTTTTCTGTCTCTCGCTCGCTTTTTCTCCCTGTCTCTTGCTTTTTCTCTCTCTCTCGCTCGCTTTTTCTCTCTCTCGCTCGCTTTTTCTCTCTCTTGCTCGCTTTTTCTCTCGCTCGCCTTTTCTCTCCCTCGCGCTCTCCCTCGCGCTCTCCCTCGCGCTCTCCCTCGCGCTCTCCCTCGCGCTCTCCCTCGCGCTCTCCTCGCGCTCTCCCTCGCGCTCTCCCTCGCTCGCTTTTTCTGTCTTGCTCGCTTTTGCTGTCTCGCTCGCTTTTTCTGTCTCTCGCTCGCTTTTTCTCCCTGTCTCTTGCTTTTTCTCTCTCTCTCGCTCGCTTTTTCTCTCTCTCGCTCGCTTTTTCTCTCTCTCGCTCGCTTTTTCTCTCGCTCGCCTTTTCTCTCCCTCGCGCTCTCCCTCGCGCTCTCCCTCGCGCTCTCCCTCGCGCTCTCTCTCGCTCGCTTTTTCGGTCTCGCTCGCTTTTTCTGTCTGTCTCGCTCGCTTTTTCTGTCTCGCTCGCTTTTTCTGTCTCGCTCGCTTTTTCTGTCTCGCTCGCTTTTTCTGTCTCGCTCGCTTTTTCTGTCTCGCTCGCTTCTTCTGTCTCGCTTGCTTTTTCTCTCTGTCTCTCGTTTTTTCTCTCTCTCACTTCCTCTGTCTCGCTCGCTTTTTCTGTCTCGCTCGCTTTTTCTGTCTGTCTCTCGCTTTTTCTGTCTGTCTCGCTCGCTTTTTCTGTCTGTCTCGCTCGCTTTTTCTGTCCCTCTCGCTCGCTTTTTCTGTCCCTCTCGCTCGCTTTTTCTATCCCTCTCGCTCGCTTTTTCTGTCTCGCTCGCTTTTTCTGTCTGTGTCTCACTTTTTCTCTCTCTCTCGCTCGCTTTTTCTGTCTCGCTCGCTTTTTCTGTCTGTCTCTCGCTTTTTCTCTTGCTCGCATTTTCGCTCTCGCTTTTTCGCGCTCTCGCTTTTTCTCTCTCGCTTTTTCTCTCGCACTCACGTTTTTCCGCTCTCTCGCTTTTTCTGTCTCTCTCTCTTTCTTGCTTTTTCTCTCGCTCTGTCTCGCTATTTCTCCCTCGCTCTTGCTTTTTCTCCCTCGCTCGCTTTTTCTGTCTCTCGCTCGCTTTTTCTCCCTGTCTCTTGCTTTTTCTCTCTCTCTCGCTCGCTTTTTCTCTCTCTCGCTCGCTTTTTCTCTCTCTTGCTCGCTTTTTCTCTCGTTCGCCTTTTCTCTCCCTCGCGCTCTCCCTCGCGCTCTCCCTCGCGCTCTCCCTCGCGCTCTCCCTCGCGCTCTCTCTCGCTCGCTTTTTCTGTCTTGCTCGCTTTTGCTGTCTCGCTCGCTTTTTCTGTCTCTCGCTTGCTTTTTCTCCCTGTCTCTTGCTTTTTCTCTCTCTCTCGCTCGCTTTTTCTCTCTCTCTCGCTCGCTTTTTCTCTCGCTCGCCTTTTCTCTCCCTCGCGCTCTCCCTCGCGCTCTCCCTCGCGCTCTCCCTCGCGCTCTCCCTCGCGCTCTCCCTCGCTCGCTTTTTCTGTCTTGCTCGCTTTTGCTGTCTTGCTCGCTTTTTCTGTCTCGCTCGCTTTTGCTGTCTCTCTCGCTTTTGCTGTCTCAATCGTATTTTCTGTCTTGCTCGCTTTTTCTTTCTCTCTCTCTCTGTCTCGCTCGCTTTTTCTGTCTGTCTCTCGCTTTTTCTCTCTCGCTTGCTTTTTCTCTTGCTCGCATTTTCACTCACGCTTTTTCTCTCGCTCTCTCGCTTTTCCGCTCTCTCACTTTTTCTGTCTCTCTCTTTCTTGCTTTTTCTCTCTCTCTCTCGCTTTTTCTCTCTCGCTCGCTTTTTCTCTCTCTCGCTCGCTTTTTCTCTCTCTCGCTCGCTTTTTCTCCCTGTCTCTTGCTTTTTCTCTCTCGCTCGCTCTTTCTCTCTCTCTCGCTCGCTTTTTCTGTCTCGCTCGCTTTTTCTGTCTGTCTCTCGCTTTTTCTCTCACTCACATTTTCGCTCTCTTGCTCTCGCTTTTTCACGCTTTCGCTTTTTCTCCCTCGTTCTCTCGCTTTTGCTCTCTCGCTTTTTCTCTCGCTCTCTCGCTTTTGCTCTCTCGTTCTCTCGCTTTTTCTCTCGCTCTCTTGCTTTTCCGCTCTCGCTTTTTCTGTCTCTTTCTTTTTCTCTCGCTCTCACTCGCTATTTCTCTCTCTCTCGCTATTTCTCCCTCGCTCGCTTTTTCTCCCTCGCTCGCTTTTTCTCTCTCTCGCTCGTTTTTTCTCCCTGTCTCTTGCTTTTTTTCTCTCTCTCGCTCGCTTTTTCTCTCTCTCGCTCGCTTTTTCTCTCGCTCGCAATTTCGCTCTCTCTTTTTCTTCCTCGCTCTCTCGCTTTTCCGCGCTCTCGCTTTTCTGCGCTCTCGCTTTTTCTGTCTCTCTCTTTCTTGCTTTTTCTCTCGCTCTGTCTCGCTATTTCTCCCTCGCTCTTGCTTTTTCTCCCTCGCTCGTTTTTTCTGTCTCTCGCTCGCTTTTTCTCCCTGTCTCTTGCTTTTTCTCTCTCTCTCGCTCGCTTTTTCTCTCTCTCGCTCGCCTTTTCTCTCGCTCGCCTTTTCTCTCCCTCGCGCTCTCCCTCGCTGTCTTGCTCGCTTTTTCTGTCTTGCTCGCTTTTTCTGTCTCAATCGTATTTTCTGTCTTGCTCGCTTTTTCTTTCTCTCTCTCTGTCTCGCTCGCTTTTTCTGTCTGTCTCTCGCTTTTTCTCTCTCGCTCGCTTTTTCACTTGCTCGCATTTTCACTCTCGCTTTTTCGCTCTCGCTTTTTCTCTCGCTTTTGCTCTCTCTCTCACGCTTTTTCTCTCTCTCTCTCTTTTCCGCTCTCTCTCTTTTTCTGTCTCTCTCTCTCTTGCTATTTCTCTCTCTCTCTCGCTTTTTCTCTCTCGCTCGCTTTTTCTCTCTCTCGCTCGCTTTTTCTCTCTCTCGCTCGCTTTTTCTCCGTCTCTTGCTTTTTCTCTCTCTCTCGCTCGCTCTTTCTCTCTCTCTCGCTCGCTTTTTCTGTCTCGCTCGCTTTTTCTGTCTGTCTCTCGCTTTTTCTCTCACTCACATTTTCGCTCTCGTGCTCTCGCTTTTTCTCCCTCGTTCTCTCGCTTTTGCTCTCTCGCTTTTTCTCTCGCTCTCTCGCTTTTGCTCTCTCGTTCTCTCGCTTTTTCTCTCGTTCTCTCGCTTTTCCGCTCTCGCTTTTTCTGTCTCTTTCTTTTTCTCTCGCTCACACTCGCTATTTCTCTCTCTCTCGCTTTTTCTCTCTCTCGCTCGCTTTTTCTCCCTGTCTCTTGCTTTTTTTCTCTCTCTCTCTCGCTCGCTTTTTCTCTCTCTTGCTCTTTTTTTTCTGTCTCGCTCGTCTTTTCTGTCTCGCTCGCTTTTTCTGTCTGTCTCTCGCTTTTTTTCTCTCTCTTGCTCACTTTTTCTCTCGCTCACTTTTCCTCCCTGTCTCTTGCTTTTTCCCTCTCTCTCTCTCTCTCTCGCTTTTTCTCTCTCTCTTGATCACTTCTTCTGTCTCGCTCGCTTTTTCTGTCTGTCTCTCGCTTTTTCTCTTGCTCGCATTTTCGCTCTCGCTTTTTCGCGCTCTCGCTTTTCCGCTCTCTCACTTTTTCTGTCTCTCTCTTTCTTGCTATTTCTCTCTCTCTCTCGCTTTTTCTCTCTCGCTCGCTTTTTCTCCGTCTCTTGCTTTTTCTCTCTCTCTCGCTCGCTCTTTCTCTCTCTCTCGCTCGCTTTTTCTGTCTCGCTCGCTTTTTCTGTCTGTCTCTCGCTTTTTCTCTCACTCACATTTTCGCTCTCGTGCTCTCGCTTTTTCTCCCTCGTTCTCTCGCTTTTGCTCTCTCGCTTTTTCTCTCGCTCTCTCGCTTTTGCTCTCTCGTTCTCTCGCTTTTTCTCTCGTTCTCTCGCTTTTCCGCTCTCGCTTTTTCTGTCTCTTTCTTTTTCTCTCGCTCACACTCGCTATTTCTCTCTCTCGCTCGCTTTTTCTCCCTGTCTCTTGCTTTTTTTCTCTCTCTCTCTCGCTCGCTTTTTCTCTCTCTTGCTCTTTTTTTTCTGTCTCGCTCGTTTTTTCTGTCTCGCTCGCTTTTTCTGTCTGTCTCTCGCTTTTTTCTCTCTCTTGCTCACTTTTTCTCTCGCTCACTTTTCCTCCCTGTCTCTTGCTTTTTCCCTCTCTCTCTCTCTCTCTCGCTTTTTCTCTCTCTTTTGATCGCTTCTTCTGTCTCGCTCGCTTTTTCTGTCTGTCTCTCGCTTTTTCTCTTGCTCGCATTTTCGCTCTCGCTTTTTCGCGCTCTCGCTTTTTCGCGCTCTCACTTTTTCTCCCTCGCTCTCTCGCTTTTTCTCTCTCGCTTTTTCTCTCTCGCTCTCTCACTTTTTCTCTCGCTCTCTCGTTTTTCCGCTCTCTCGCTTTTTCTGTCTCTCTCTTGCTCGCTTTTTCTCTCGCTCGCTCGCTTTTTCTCTCGCTCGCTCGCTTTTTCTCTCCCTCGCTTGCTTTTTCTTTCTCTCTCTCTCTCTGTCTCGCTCGCTTTTTCTGTCTCGCTCGCTTTTTCTGTCTGTCTCTCACTTCTTTTTCTCTCTCTCGCTCGCTTCCTCTGTCTCGCTCGCTTCCTCTGTCTCGCTCGCTTTTTCTGTCTGCCTCTCGCTTTGTTTCTCTCTCTCGCTCGCTTCTTCTGTCTCGCTCGCTTCTTCTGTCTCGCTCGCTTCCTCTGTCTCGCTCGCTTTTTCTGTCTGTCTCTCACTTTTTTTTTCTCTCTCTCGCTCGCGTCTTCTGTCTCGCTCGCTTCCTCTCTTTCGCTCGCTTCTTCTGTCTCGCTCGCTTCTTCTGTCTCGCTCGCTTTTTCTGTCTATCGCTCGCTTTTTCTGTCCCTCTCGCTCGCTTTTTCTGTCTCGCTCGCTTTTTCTCTCTCTCTCTCTCTCGCTCGCTTCCTCTGTCTCGCTCGCTTCCTCTGTCTCGCTCGCTTCCTCTGTCTCTCTCGCTCGCTTTTTCTGTCTCTCTCGCTCGCTTTTTCTCTCGCTCGCTCGCTTTTTCTCTCTCTCTCTCTCTCGCTTCTTCTGTCTTGCTCGCTTTTTCTGTCTGTCTCTCGCTTTTTCTGTCTCTCGCTTTTTCTGTCTCTCGCTTTTTCTGTCTCTCGCTTTTTTTCTCTCTCGCGCTCGCTTCCTCTGTCTCGCTCGCTTTTTCTGTCTATCGCTCGCTTTTTCTGTCTGTCTCTCGCTTTTTCTGTCTCTCGCTTTTTCTGTCTGTCTCTCACTTTTCTTCTCGCTCGCTTCCTCTGTCTCGCTCGCTTTTTCTGTCTATCGCTCGCTTTTTCTGTCTATCGCTCGCTTTTTCTGTCTCTCTCGCTCGCTCGCTTTTTCTCTCTCTCTCTCGCTTCTACTGTCTTTCTCGCTTCTTCTGTCTCGCTCGCTTTTTCTGTCTGTCTCTCGCTTTTCTTCTCTCTCGCTCGCTTCCTCTATCTCGCTCGCTTTTTCTGTCTCCCTCGCTTTTTCTGTCTCCCTCGCTTCCTCTGTCTCGCTCGCTTCTTCTCTCTGTCTCCCTCGCTTTTTCTGTCTGTCTCTTGCTTCTTCTCTCCCTCTCGATTGATTTTTCTGTCTCGCGTGCTTTTTCTGTCTGTCTCTCGCTTCTTCTCTTGCTCGCATTTTCGCTCTCGTGCTCTCGCTTTTTCTCCCTCGATCTCGCTTTTGCTCTCTCGCTTTTTCTCTCGCACTCTCGTTTTTCCGCTCTCTCGCTTTTTCTGTCTCTCTCTTTCTTGCTTTTTCTGTCCCTCTGTCTCGCTATTTCTCCCTCGCTCTTGCTTTTTCTCCCTCGCTCGCTTTTTCTGTCTCTCGCTCGCTTTTTCTCCCTGTCTCTCGCTTTTTCTCTCTCTCTCGCTCGCTTTTTCTCTCTCTCGCTCGCTTTTTCTCTCGCTCGCCTTTTCTCTCCCTCGCGCTCTCGCTCGCTGTCTCCCTCGCGCTCTCGCTCGCTGTCTCCCTCGCGCTCTCGCTCGCTGTCTCCCTCGCGCTCTCGCTCGCTGTCTCCCTCGCGCTCTCGCTCGCTGTCTCCCTCGCGCTCTCGCTCGCTGTCTCCCTCGCGCTCTCGCTCGCTGTCTCCCTCGCGCTCGCTGTCTCCCTCGCGCTCTCGCTCGCTGTCTCGCTCGCTTTTGCTGTCTCAATCGTATTTTCTGTCTCGCTCGCTTTTTCTTTCTCTCTCTCTCTGTCTCGCTCGCTTTTTCTGTCTGTCTCTTGCTTTTTCTCTCTCTCTCGCTCGCTTTTTCTCTTGCTCGCATTTTCACTCTCGCTTTTTCTCTCGCTTTTGCTCTCTCTCTCACGCTTTTTCTCTCGCTTTTCCGCTCTCTCACTTTTTCTGTCTCTCTCTTTCTTGCTTTTTCTCTCGCTCTGTCTCGCTATTTCTCTCTCTCTCTCGCTTTTTCTCCCGCGCTCGCTTTTTCTCTCTCTCGCTCGCTTTTTCTCTCTCTCGCTCGCTTTTTCTCTCTCTTGCTCTTTTTTTTCTGTCTCGCTCGTTTTTTCTGTCTCGCTCGCTTTTTCTGTCTGTCTCTCGCTTTTTCTCTTGCTCACATTTTCGCTCTCGCTTTTTCGCGCTCTCACTTTTTCTCCCTCGCGCTCTCGCTTTTTCTCTCTCGCTCTCTCACTTTTTCTCTCGCTCTCTCGTTTTTCCGCTCTCTCGCTTTTTCTGTCTCTCTCTTGCTCGCTTTTTCTCTCGCGCTTGCTTTTTCTCTCTCTCGCTCGCTTTTTCTCCGTCTCTTGCTTTTTCTCTCTCTCTCGCTCGCTTTTTCTCTCTCTCTCGCTCGCTTTTTCTGTCTCGCTCGCTTTTTCTGTCACGCTCGCTTTTTCTGTCTGTCTCTCGCTTTTTCTCTCACTCACATTTTCGCTCTTGCTTTTTCACGCTCTCGCTTTTTCTCCCTCGTTCTCTCGCTTTTGCTCTCTCGCTTTTTCTCTCGCTCTCGCTTTTGCTCTCTCGTTCTCTCGCTTTTTCTCTCGCTCTCTCGCTTTTCCGCTCTCGCTTTTTCTGTCTCTTTCTTTTTCTCTCGCTCTCACTCGCTATTTCTCTCTCTCTCTCGCTTTTTCTCCCTCGCTCGCTTTTTCTCCCTGTCTCTTGCTTTTTTTCTCTCTCTCGCTCGCTTTTTCTCTCTCTCGCTCGCTTTTTCTCTCTCTTGCTCTTTTTTTTCTGTCTCGCTCGCTTTTTCTGTCTGTC